>NC_028458.1:47769055-47894908 GCF_000263155.2 Setaria italica
AAATTTTCTGTCACAACTTAACTTACCGCAGGAGAACAACCTCATTCTTTAGGGGAACTACCAGGATACGAAAACCCCCACTCCTGCCAGAAAGTAACATTCTCGTTTAATAAACAGGGGCAATCTCCTTGGATGTGGAAATGGGGAAACTCCTAGCATGGGCCTTCAGTTCGTACTTGTGCTCCCAAGCAGATAGGTCCACACTCCTTATCGATATAGCCGCTCAGTTTTTCTCTTCCCCAGCTTCTTCTTTACGTTGCGGTGGTACGGGGTGCGGTGCGGAGGGGGAACCGGACGTGGGCTGTTTCCTTGCTTGCCGGGAAACTGTCAGTAGCACGCGCTCGGCTTGGCCCTGTTTTTGCCTCCTTCCTGGCTGGTGGACAGAGAGACGAACCGGTTGTTTGCAGCTACTGTTGCGGCACACTAGTTCTAGCTGAGACATTCATCAATCATGAGTAGTTCTAGCCGAGACATGAGAGTAGCACGAGCGCACGACTTTGTACAGTGAGTCAGCAGCCCTAACGACACTCAGGTACACCAAACTCATACACGTGCAGCCATGTTACCTCGTGCCCTCGTTCGCTTGTTGACAAGATCGTCCGGATTCTTCTTTGAGTACGCATGCGAGAGATCCGATCCGATCCTCCAGAAAGAAGCGAGAATTCATCGCAAAGGAGGAACAAAAGAACGGTTGAAGCATCAAGGAATAATATGAATAAAACATCTCGTGCCAACGATGTGATGGGGGGAACATTCTTGCGCTTACACATGGAATCGAATCGATGCTGTCAGCTCGTCAACGTCCTTGGATTCTTTGCTATTGGGATCCCATTGGGGCATTAAAAAACGGGGGTAAAAGGACAAAATGTAAAGGAGGAAAAGGACGTTGTGTTGTGCCTTGAGGCCTCGAGGGGTGATGGCATATTATTCCCAATCTTAATAAACGAACAATTCGACTCTCTTTCTTTGACGTGCGTGTCCGCCCACGCACTGAGCGCTACCAGAATCCAGAGTAGTGCTGCCGTAAAGAGCCCCGAAATTGATTGCTTAACAACATTTCTCGTTAACTAGCTCCGGACCTCTGGTGGTTGAGAAAAAATTATCATGCAGCTGGTATAAATGGTTTGCTTCTGGTGAAAGCGCCCTGCATCTAGTCACCATCAGCACACGCTAATTATAATATCTACTAGGAGCATGCCCAGATCTGTCAAACAGCGAGGTCATATGATATGATAATCACAACTAGCAAGTTGGCTAGGATTGCTTGGATACGTTTATATCACCATCATTTGTTTGGAATTTAAGAATATTTTTACTTCGTGTAAAATGCAGGCAACCTGATATGTCTCCTACATTTCTTATTTGTTCAAGAAAGACATAACAATAATTAAAGAGAAGAAAGTCAAATTAACAGATAAAAAATCATCTCAACAAAGAAAAAAAATTCTAGAGGAGGCATAAGCATATACTACACAATTTGTTTTAAAGCAATGAAACTTCAGCATGTTATGTGCAACGAAATTATATACTTAAGGAGAATAATTTGTGTTCTAAGATAAAATATTTATGATACGTGGCACAAACATGTCGTAGCATAAGTGTGTAGCCATAAGTCTACAAGGAATCCATGCCATGTCACGACGGTGGCACATGCTCTGTCGTAGCCGTGTATAGTCTGACATTGGATGATCATAAAATCCAATGTTACAATATAGATAATTTTCTCTTTTTGATTAATGTGGTAATTTCTAGCCTGGAGAGAGCTTTATTAACAATATGGTATTAAGTTTTTTTCCTCCTTCTAAATCATAGAGTGGTAATTTTTAGATGTTGGAGGCTTATTTTAATTTTCCTTTACTAATTTTCTAGCAAGGGGCACACAGTTACGTGTTTAGTCATTAGTTGTCTGTGTTGGTCTATGATTAGAAGCAATGATTTTTTTGTTAACCGAAGAAGATTACTTGTGATCTGTAGTATTACGACGGTGATGTAATAAGTATTTAAAATGACTTTTGCAAATAGCAATTTGTTATTAGACCCGCTTTGTCTATATTCTAGTTACAAAAGGCTTGCATTATACGGAAAGACCGCATACATCAAGGCAATGACTTGACGCTCTAGCGTAGTGTGCAATGAAGCATGATGCTCACTTGTTTTCACATGGGCACAGGTGCCACATAGTGTTGGCTGTGTGGTGTATGGGACATAGGCCGCGAGCTTCCTAGGTCGACTTCTGTATCCTCATCTACTGCAAAGCAACTATATTACTGTCTACCTTCGAGGTATTCTACCTGCCAATTTCGAGGTATTCACCTGCCACTCTGGTCGATTCGCTCGGCGATTTTGTGGGGTTGCAATGCAATTTTATTCTCTTTTCCCGTGAATTTAATTCTCTTGGGGACAAAATCAAAAACTTTTTTACCCCTTCTCACCAATCCAATATTGTCTATTCTTGGATGTTATTGGTCAAGATCTTGTAGAGCGGCAGAGACCAAGGTTGAAGTACGCTGCCCGCTCTACTGCTCCATGGTTCAAGGTGCAAGCTAATCGTCTCCTTGGTCCAGCCCAATTTTTTTTAGACGTGATGCTTTTGCTTCCCAAATGCGCCATGGGCCAGCTCCTCGCTAGCTGTACCAAAGCATCGTCCGTTCATGGCACCTTTCGGAGTTCATGGCACCTTTCGGAGTTCATCGAGCACCATGACAGTATTCGGCGCCGACGTCAGCTATCTATCCTCTCATTTTTTGTCATAGCCTGGAGGATCAATTTACGTGGATTGGAAAACGTTTTATTTTACTTTTCATAGTGATAACCTGGACAGATGCGTGTTGCGAATTGTCTGAGGGTTGTATGGTCATGCATGTTACATGGAAAACAAATAAGGAAACATATATGTTATGAGTGTTTTTTAGCGATCAAATCAGAATTGGTAAACTTGAAATATGGCCTACTAAATAGACTTTTTCCATTGGTTATTAATTATATTTGACATGAACTTTTTCGATTTGTCTGGATCGTTAGATCTTCATAAAATCTACCGGTGTGTATTCTTCTGTTTTTTAAGATTAACGTGGTAATTTTTAGACCCTCTTAGCAAACGTGGTGGCTTTTTTAACACTATTGTATAAACGACAGTATAAACTTTTTTCATTGGTTATTAATTTGACATGAACCTTTTTTATTTGTCTGGACCGTTAGATCTTCATAACATCTAACGGTGTATATTCTTCTTCTTTTTAGATTAACGTGGTAATTTTTGGACCCTCTTGGCAAACGTGGTGGTTTCTTTTAACACTGTTATATTAAGATAATAGACTTGAGATAGTGATAGGTTTGACAGAGCTGGTGCAATCCTGTGGTGTTGAATTGGTGTAAAGGCTTCGCTTGAGAAACCGGGTTCCCCGCAAAGATTTTTGCTACCGCTAGTCTTGACTTAGCGCGGGTTTAAAACCCTTTGCTTCACTGGATCTAGCAGGACCCGGAATACGTCCGTTCCAGGCTGCATTTTGTGTTCGCGGGGCAACTGGACAAGACCTCGATTCCATGCTCCAGCGCAGCGGTGACGCAGCTCCGGCGGGTGCATTTCTGAAGTGGAGACCACATGAACCCGTGCCCCGTTTTGGAAGGGGTGCCCCATTTTGGAAGGGATATGGGTATGCACGGATCCCCACCGACCAGGATACCAGTCGACACTGACAGGTGGGCCTGTCCGACCACGCCGTGCGGGCTAAGGTATGAAGATACGTAGATCACAAGTTCGGAGGCCGGGTACCCACAAATCCCTACCGACCAGGATACTAGTCAACCCTGACAGGTGGGCCTGTCTGACCACGCCGTGCGGGCCAAGGCATGAAGATACGTGGATCACAAGTCTGAAGGCCAGGCGAACGGATTCTGCTCGGATATCACATAATACTTGTTGTAAACCTACTCAGATTGCTTTCCACGTAACAATCGACTAGGATTAGATCCTATCCAATTGTAACACTAGGTCGTCAGCTTATATAAGGCGGTCAGAGGCGCCCCCCGAGGGTAACAGACATCAACCCTTTGGATTACGTACCAGCAATACAATCCACAAGAATACAGGACGTAGGGTATTACTCGTCGAAGGTCTGAACCTGTATAAACTTTGCACCCCTATATTACCATGCGATTTATTGGTCTTATGATCTCCCCCACCTACAAATCTACCACCTGGCTAACCCCTGGTGGACTGCCGGTCAATAAATCCAACAGTTGGCGCCAAGTAGGGATGATCGTGAGATCCTCTCCAGCGAGCTCGATGGCATCCCGTCCCGACGTCATCTTCCTCGAGAGCATGAAGGACTTCCTTGCCAATCCGATCCAGTTTCGCTTTGGGAGCATGCCGGTAGACTCCAACTCCACCGCCTCGGTTGCCAACTCGGCATCCGTCGGATCCGCATCAATGGAGCAAGGTCTCCACCCGAGAATTATCACGCCGCTTGACCAACAGGTCAGCAATCTCTCTCTCAGAGGGTCCGACACATCCTCGTGGCAGCCTGCCCATCAACGCCCTCTAATCTAATCACGGGGTTGGACCGCATCATCAACACAATTGCTGAGTGCATCAATCTCTCAGAGGCGGTACTACGCGCGAGAAGGTTTGTGCTGGGCCTTCCCCACGCCCCTTTTGGCCTCAAGAACTCGGTTGTCGTGCTTTTTGAAAAACTCGCGCAGTCATTTCAAATCCAATCTGAAGACCCACCTAAACCCACCCAGTTTTCGGACTGTGGCGAACATCCAACACTTGCGGCGCTTCTACCCTTATGACCTAAAAGCTACGTATTCTCTTTACATTTTACATTGAATAAATAAAACCTCAGATGTTCTTTGCGTATCTATTACCTTCTCATTTCTTAGCCGAGCTCTTAATCACGCTCCAGGACTGTCCGACCTGTTTGACAGACTACACCCTCACCTTTACGCTCGGGGGCTTCCCCGCTATGTGCCAACCTCCTGGTCCCAACTTTTCTCCTACCCCTCTCAAGGTTGTGCGACTAACTTGTGTAGATGGCGTCCTAGTATGCGAAACCTAGACAACCTTGCATTCGCCCCCTCTACAAACTCGAGATCCGCTCTCAGCAGAGTGCTGGTCAGGCAAGGCTAGGAGCTTAGCGGCTACAGACCTAGGCCACACGTTGTCCTGTCAAACATACCAAGGGAGGGAAGAAGTTTTGACTTTACATAAGTTAATCAACAAGTTTTCTTTTCCCATGGTACAGATTGATATATTTTACAGTTTTTCTATTACAGGTCCAGTTCCTTAACTACGTCATCCGCGGCTTGTTCATTTTGCTTGAAGTTATCAGCATCAAAGTCCTCGGCAATGCCCGTTCTGACGCGTTCCACGGCCAGCCGGGAGAATTGCATCCTCAGAATCATCATGATATTCTTGGCACACTCCACGGCGGTCTCCTTCACCAAGGCCTTCAGCCGACTTGGCGCATTCTTCGACTCGGCCACGAACCAAGCTAAGTCATATATTCAATTAAATATTTTACGGCTTCCGTATATCTCCACACGTCTCAATTGTCCTATATCTCCATGACTTTCACTGACCATCCTGGTCGTACCTTTGACTTCTTATACAACTTGGTCCGTCCACTACACGGGCAGTCAGGGGTTGCGCCCTATGAGTGCCCATCGCACGCTCTTTATTTTTCCACACAGTTCCGACTGCTTTGCGGCTTGTCCGTCTCTCTTAACAGTTGCTAAAGTACTTGGGTAGCGCACGCTTTAGTCTATGAAACCTCGACTCATCTTGTGATGCCCCATCTACAAGGTCGAGATCTGCTCTCAGCAGACTGCTGGCTAAGCAAGGCTAGATGTTTAAACGTAACAGGCTAACTACCCGAGGAAATTACATGGCCCACAAGAGCAGGACACGCAAAGATTTATTTATATGCCGAATAAAACTCCGAGTTATTCAATTATTAAATATTTTACAGTATGCTACATAATGTTTGCATTCTACTTTTACAGCTTAGAAATGACTCGGCGTGCTTCCTGCCACCCGACCGACCTCCCAGGCTCGGGAGCTGGGTGCGGGAGGTGACTTAGAGTGCTTCCGTAGCTCGACTGGCTCCCAGGCTCGAGGGCTAGGTGCTATAGACGATTCAGCGTGCCTCCCGTTGCCCGATCGACCTCTTTGGCTCAGGGCGGTAGGCGACTCGGCGTGCTTCCATGGCTTGGCCGGCTCCCAAGCTCAGGGGTTGGGTGCGGGAGGTGACTTGGAGTACTTCCGTGACTCAGTCAGCTCCCTAGCTCGGGGGCTAGGCGCCCATTCCATGTTGGCGTGCCTCCTTGGCTCCGCCAATCCTCTCGCTCGGGGGTTGGACGTCTAATTCAAGTTGGCGTGCCTCCGTAGCTCTGTCAATCCTCGCGCTCGAGGGCTGGTCACCTACTTCAGGTTAGCGTGCCTCTTGGGCTCCCTCAGTCTTCGTGCTCGGGGCGTTATGTTTGGATCCCTTTTACGACAGTAACAATACATTATATTATTGACCATTAGACTGACTACTTTAATCGCTTCAATACTCGGGGGCTACTCCATGTGGAGTGTGTCTTGCAACGCCCTTCATGTGCTTCCCTTCGATTTACAGGATGTCAAACATCCCGGAGCTCGGCAGTCGCATAGCCATGTTCATATGCTTGTAGAAGTTTCAATTTTCCTTCTTTTTTTAAGCATTGTGCAGCCTGTCCATCACTATGACGACACTGCAACTTTAGCCGAGTACATTACAAGCTTCGTTGCGCATTCGTCAGGTTTCTGTTCGACCCCACATCGCTCGGGGGCTGAGTAACCCCTGGTGAACTACCGGTCACTAAATCCAACAGAACCTATAGCAGCAAATCGTTCATGTGCATGCGTGGTACGAGTAGGTTCTTGAGCAGAGGAGAGGAGGATGCACAACAATCCCCAGATAGAGGCCATGGACGACGCGGCTTTGCATTTCTCCAACGGGTGCGTGGCGTTCGTCGCATCTGAAAAGTACGCGAGGCTTTTTCCGATCGGTGCCCGGCCCGGGGGACATCCGATCCACGTGGTTACGTTACGCCGAGTCAGGGACGGATCCAGGGAGGGCTAGGGGGGCTGCAGGCCCCCCGAGAGCCTGATTTTACATGTAAAATACTGTAGACAAAGTCTCAAATCACCGTTAATCTCTAGCTCTAGCCCTTAATCTCTATTATTTAGCCCTCCCCCAGATGTTTATCCTGATTCCGCCCCTGCACCGAGTCATCAGTGTTGGTAGAAGCAACGAGACTGCTTCTGGTTCTGGCTGGCACATCGATCTTGGATTCGTGTAGAGGAGAAACAAACACAGTGGATGTTCGTCAGAACCTGACGTGGGGGGAGGAATGCATAGCGGATTGTCAGATCGCGGTGCTGATTCTGGGTGAAATAACTACAACCGAGATCAGTCTCGAAAATATTAATTTGCCAACCTGCATCTGTGCGATCAGATCGAGAGGGAACGCCAATGGTTACCGTAACACATGGATGACAGTATACAAGCTTAAGCTCTTTTTTTGCTCGGTTCGTCGGTCTTCAGTCTTCACATCATGTGTGGCTCGAGACCTTGCTTCGCACCGCCTAGCATTGTAATCCGAAACCACCAGGGCAGACCTTTGCTTCGCACCGCCTATGGTTAATGGTTTCGCTCTCAAAAGCTATGCAACGTTGCCGCTGCCAGTGCAAAGATCTTCTTCCCCGGTTCTCTCCCACTGTCCCACACCACATGCACGCCGACGCCATTAAGCAAACAAAGCTCTGCCCTCTGCGTGCACCGGACGCCACCCGTCCATCACCCATGGCCTAGCGCCCTAGCCACGAGCGCGCACGGGGAGAAAAGCATCGATCAGCTGTGGCGCCGCCAACACATTGGCACCGACCCGTACGCTCCCGAAGAAAGTAGCTTTCGTGGGGCGGAAAGCGGCTCGGGTGACAAGTAATACCAGGCGCTGTCCGCATCCACACCCTGAGGGAATCTCGCGTAGCTAGCTATCACGCTTTTTGCTCTGGGATACAGGTCGATCGGTGGAGCCATCTCGATCGATCGGGTCGCGCACCAATCGATCGATAAGCAACAATGCCGCGGATATCCTTCCTGTAGCCACTCCCAGGCTCGGCTACCGTGAGAGTAGCTGTTGGTGCGGCGTCGCCATCGGTGGTACGATCGGCGGCCGCGGCCGCGGCCACGGGCCACGCGACGAGCCGACGAATCGCATGCTAGCTGTGTTAGTATTGGGTAACCATGGCTCATGGTTGTCTAGGTAGAGGCCCGCCCCCTAGGGCCATTGGTTGTTTGGTGCCTTGCGTAGCTAGACAATTGTTTGGTTGTTGCTCGGACGAACCTATTCCGTCCTGACTCCTGATGAGTACCATGATGTATGGTAAGATCGTTTGGATGTCACGTCTCGCACGACTTGGAGGTTAAGGGGGTGAATCGAACTTGTTTTGATTTGGTTGCAGCCAATCGATCGGAGGCCATGGGAAATCATCATCGAAAAATGAGCGGTCGAGGGACAAGACGAGTGCCGTGCTGCCCACGTTGGTCTAGAACAACAGCTGAAATGGAAATACTAGGCGGCAAAAGTCGAAGCTGCCCTTCGTTTCGAGGAGAAGAAAAGTCGAACCTGCCGCGTTGACCAGCAGTTCTGCAACCTACGAGGGTCACGGTCATCGTGCCGTGTCAGAAATGTGAAAATCAACCCAATTGTCACGTTCGGTCTACCGATAGATAATGACTGGAGTGTGCTGCGAACCGATAATCATGGCTTAGCCATTAAGCTGATGTAAACAACTCTCGCTATCCGGACGGCGCTCATGCCTTTAGAATACTTTTTTTTGAAAATTACATGCCTTCAGAAATCAGAATATCAAACGCGTAGAATTGGTGAATTGCCAAGCCTCGAGATTTCATTTACCGGACCAGTGGACTAGCCCCGCTACAAAATTCAGAATCCGTACGGGAATGCAACAAAACGCTGCAGTGTCGCCATGAGCACTGTGCACACGTGACACGCCCCATCCCCATGTGAGTTAGTGCGCCTGCAGTTGCTGACCCCGGAGATCCATCCAAAGCCTGTGGAGATTGCGACCGAGTGTATTTTTTTTTTTCTACCGAGTTACACGAACCCGGTTACCCCCCAACCAGTAGCCGCCAACGGTGAGACGACTGAGACGTGTACGTGCATCGTCACCCGCAATCTCCAAAGCCAAACGCAAACTTCTCCTGCGGACCACGAACCCACCGCCGCTGCCGAGGCTGGCGCAGCTGACCCAAACAAATCTGAAACGAGACTGGCTGGAGAGATCGCGAGCGCACGCACCCCCCACTAGTGGGGCGCAAATGGCAGCCCACCCTGCCGCCGGAAGAAAACACGCGAAAAGAACGGGGAAGAGGCAAAACGGGGAAGAAGCCAACAAAACGCCAGCCGCGCTCCGCCTTTCGGCTCGCCCCACCGGCCGGCCACGCGGGCGGCTAGCCACCTCGCGCTGACGCACACCGCCGCTCCCCAGCCAACCCGCGAGGCCCCGACCCCTGTGGCGGGGAGGGCCCCGCGCGTCGGTAACCTGAACCTGGCCGCCCCCGAGCCCCCAACCCCACCCTCCGCAAGTCCGCAGCCGGGACACGAATCCCCAAGCCCACACGCGCACACGCATCCGCTCCATCCATCCGCCCCTTGCGCTAGTGTTCGCAGGCAGTCGGCACCGCGCACCCTGCCCACCGTCTTCGAAGCTTCTCCTCTCTATCTACTGACTCCCCTCTCCCCGTCCCGTCCCGTCCTCGCCACCCCACTCCGCCCCGACGAGAGACGGCCAGGCCAGCGGCGATCTTCTTCTTCTTCTTCTTCTTCCCCCGCGTCCAGCCGCCGAGGCGGCCCCCCACCCGCGTCAAGCCCTACGCGGGCCCAGCGAGGTGATTACTCTCTCTCGGACTCTCCCAGGCTTGGCCTTCGTCGGGCGGTCGCTCGGCGTTTCTAGGCGAATTGCGGTGCGCGGCTGCGCGCTCTGCTGTGGTGGGCAGTTTGGGGGTCAAGGAGTCGAGTTCGTTGTGGTTGTTGTGAGAGGAAAATCGGATCTTTCTGCTTTCGGATGGTGGGTTCTTCGTTTGGGATGGTAGTACGCGTTGAAGACTCGGGTTCTTCGTTTGCTGATTTACTGGGTAATACTGATGTGTCCAGCCAGTTAGGGTATCCGTCGATGCTATATTAGGGTATCGTTGGAGAATGGGGGTGGATTTTTGGTTCCCGCGCGAGAAATTCGCGTAATTGTGCAGTGGGCACTGCAGTATCTGAATCAGTTTTACTCACCCTCTGGATCGCTGGTGAAGCTGAAGCTCCAGCACTTGTGGATGTGGTCCTAGGCCGGTACTTCGTAACCGGAGCCCTTGGTCCAATCTGAGCTTGCATAGTCCCAATCTCTTGAGGGTTGGTTTCTGCAACGCTTGTCGGAGAATTGAGTGTGCTTGGAATTATCTCAGTTGAGATTAGGCCGTTGCCGCTGAAGGATTCGTATGAGGAATTTAAGGTTTCTGAATACGGCCAAACGTGTTTGCCGTTAGTGGCGTGCCAAGGTTGGAGCGGGTACACTTGGCGTACCATTGATCTGTGCGGTGTATGGGATTGTCCATTATAGCGCATGGATTTCTCCGTGGATTACGTTTTAAGTTTGAGATGACTGGAGGAATTTCCAAAAATGGAACACCTGGTTGTTTGTTTTGTTTTTAGTATGTGCCTATTTAGCCAGTTTTCTGTTACATATTAGTATGGTCTAGGAAGCAGTTTTCCGTTACATATCTGTATGGTCTAGGAAGCCGTTTTCCGTTATGTGAGTTTCACCTTCCAAATTTCTCTCCAACCATGGGTGAATTATAAGGCAGCGGGCATTAAGAAAATGTATAATTATGGTCTGAGCCATGCAGGCCACTTTTGATATGGGATGACTTGTCAATGTTTGCCATTGCACTTGTTTATGATATAGAACTGCAGATTATTGTGTTTTTAAATTTTGACGTGACCGGTTTTTGCATTGTACATCAAAGTTTAACTTTACAACACTCAGCATGCGCAATTTCCATTTTCCTTATAATGGACTTTAATGGGTATACAGAATTTCTGGGGAAACATCAGCTTAGGCCCTCTTTGGCACGGCTTATTTCGGCTTTGGCTTCATCTATTTCACGCAAATCGAGACACTGTAGCGTGAAGCCGTTTTGTAAGCCGGGACTAAAATGAACTAGAAGCCGGGTGAAGCCAGTTTTTTTGGCTCACCGGCTTTGGCTTCACCGGTGAAGCCGTTTTGGGATGAGCCGTGCCAAAGGGGGCCTTAATTTCCTTTCACGCCAGCTTTACCTTTACTCATTTCTAGGATACAATCTAATAGCCAAATTCTTTAATACTTTAGTGCAGGAACAAAATTATACTGCCTTGGTGATCTCCCCTGTGGAACAGCTTCCCTCAGTACTAGCATAGATCTACTGTGCATTGCCGTGGCTTTGCATACACCTGTAATTTTTGTTAGTCACTGAGGGTGGTGCATTTGACAATGGCTTCACGATCAAAGAGCGATGATGACAAGGCTCTTGTCTTGTGCCAGGAAAGAAAACGGTTTGTCAGAGAAGCTCTTGATGGAAGATGTGCTTTTGCAGCTGCTCATTTCGCTTATATTCAGTCACTTAGGCACACAGGATTTGCTCTGAGAAAATTCATAGAGCCTGAAGTGCCAACAGATTCATCCCTGTTCACATCAACATCTGCCACTCCGGAGATTCCCACCATCAGGCAGAAATCGATGAACCTTTCCCCATCCCTTTCACATCATGCTAGTGACTCTTTCTCCCCAGTTCCATCACCTTTGTCTTCAGGACGTTTCCATGTCAACCATATGAAAGCTGGAGGGAGCTCAGTGACAACTGTTAAGGAGAAGTTGCTTGAACCTGTAAGAGCCACTCTGCAAACATCATCCCCTGTGCGTAGACAAGCTATCCATGATCTGGATGACAGTTCCACATTTGAAGCTCCTCCCGGGACACCACCTTGGGACTACTTTGGCCTTTTTCAACCTGTTGAGAACCAGATCTCATTTCATGATGAGAAGGAACTTGCTCATGACTTTGAGAATGCTGATGATATCAGGCGTCTTCGTGAGAAGGAGGGAATCCCAGAGCTTGAAGAGGAATTGGAGAAGTCTCCTGCTCATTCTGATTTTATGCGGCGCCTGGGAGAGGAGGAAGCTCCAGATCTCAAAGATGTTGATAAATCTCCTATGAATGGTGGAGAGGATGATCTTGCATTGTCAGAAGATGATTTTGACAATCCAACGTCTGAATCTTTAGTACGTATGTTCAAGAATCGCAATGACATGCCTGTTGGATACACTGCAACAGCTCAGTCACCTGTACAGCATCCAACGGATGAGTTAACTTCGGAAACGATTGATTCTCAGACCGCAAGACCAAAAGATGGCATGGGAGTTAATTCTCAGTCTGAAAGACCAAAAGATGGCATGATAGTTGATTCTCAAGCTGAAAGATCCAAAGATGGCACAAGAGTTGATTCTCAGGCTGAAAGACCAAAAGATAACATGAGACTTGATTCTCAGCCTGAAAGATCCAAAGATGGCACAAGAGTTGATTCTCAGGCTGAAAAACCAATAGATGACGCAGGAGTTGATTCTCAGACTGTAAGACCAAAAGATGACAAGAGGGCACTGGACATTAGCATGTATGAAAGTGACGGGACTCCTGTGGCGAGCCCTGTGAAAGAAATTTCAACTTCGACTGCTTCTCTTCCTATGAATGGGAAATCAAAGGAACCTTTTCGTGATGTAAGGAATGTGGTGAGGGATTTAAACTCATGCATGAAGGAGATTGAGATCTTATTTATCAAGGCATCTGATTCTGGAAAAGAAGTTCCGAGGATGCTTGAAGCAGATAAAGTCAATTTCCGCCCTTTACTACCAGAAGAAAAAGGTTTCTCTCTTAGTAGATTCACACTACTATTCTGTAACACATGCATCTAAGTTTTGCTTCAAATGGAGATGGAAACTAGAAATGTGTTGGGATGCATGCACATAGTGATATGAAATTTCCCTTTTTATTTGTTACCATAGCTAAAACTCGAGCTCGTTGCCATTGTTTTTTGTCATGCCATCTGTTCTAGTTTACTTACTATTGGCTTTATCTTGATATTTTGATGCAGCACCTGGATCAACAGCATCAGGTTTTTTTGCAAAGTTATTTGCGTGTTGCAGGGAGGAAGTCCCTGTTCCTCAACGTAAGTTATTTTACTCTTAACTAGTAATTACTACAGTCCCTTCCCTTTTTCCTTAGTACAACACAAGTACTTGTAAATAATGGTAGTACAAAGAAGTGTTATTTTGACCCTATGCAATCTTTTTGTCACCCTGGCATATAGCTTTGGTCATTAATTGCACCAATATGTTTGAGGTAGTTTTGGGAACATATCAATCTCATTGTCATGTAGTCACTTTTTGTTCTAAAGTATGGTATGGTTGAAGTTAAATCAACTAATTCAAGTTTTGAGGGAGTTTGTTAACTTATACCTTGTGTAATGAGCAGCAGAGCATATGTATTCTTGTCCACCATGACATAGAAATGCCTCATGTTGTAATGCAGCTCCTCCTCAGGCTGAAGTGAAGTACCTTACCTGGCATAGATCAATGTCTTCACTTTCTTCTTCATCTAGAAATCCTCTTGGGACAACAACAAAAGATGACACTGATGGTCTCACTGGAAATATCTTTAGTGGCGTATACATGAATGCTGGCAGTCATGCGTCCACACTGGACAGGTTGTATGCATGGGAGAGAAAGCTTTACGACGAAGTCAAGGTAAAAGGCCTCTTTTGAACTATTTGTTCAGTGACTTAAGATTCCTAGTTTAGGATGACTAGAAGATGGAACAAATAGATCATACTAATGCCTATCATGTATTTGTACTGATTACTGAAGCGGTGCCACACTATTATATGGTGGCAATACAGGGCTGCGAGCCTGCGACTGCCCTGGAAGCCTGCCACTGTACACTTTACAGAGTGATACAGCTACGTAACGTAGTGTACATTACCCCATACCTCGTATAGTGAAACGTATAATCAAATTTTCAACTTAATTTTGATCTAGTTACAATAAGATAACCGTTGTACATTCTAGAAGCATCTGTCTTTTGCATTACATAGCCAAAATATGTTGATTTCACAGTTTTTTTACCCATTCTTTCAGGCAAGCAGTGCAATTTGCAGGCAATATGATGAGAAATGTAGGCAACTTAGACACCAGGAATCAAGAGGAGAAAGCCAAATGAGTATTGACAAAACCCGTGCTGTTGTGAAGGATTTGCACTCCAGAATTTTAGTGGCCATTCAGAGAATAGACATGATTTCGAAGAACATCGAGGATCTAAGGGACAAAGAGCTTCAGCCACAGCTAGAAGAATTGATTGGAAGGTATATTTATCCCTTCAGTTTGGATTGAACTACAATTCAATAGGCACCTTAATATAGACCTGATCATCTTTTTGCCCCCCTTATAATTGTGACCTTTTTTGAAAAACTGATTCAGGCACTTAGGCCATGGTCTGAACCCAACAAATAGATAAGTCTCACTATGTGGCACGAATGAAACTGGCCTGGTCCTGGTGTTGTTCAGGTCTAATTTAATAAATGATAAGTAATTATGGCCTGATCCTGCTAAAAAAGTAATATTGGCCTGAATGAAACTGGGGCTTAGTCCTGGTCCTGGTTATTCAGGTCTACATTGATAGATGGTAAATTACTTGTTATGCTTACATGGTGGGTAATTACTTACTGTTTGTATTGCAGCAATACCAAAAGCAAAATCATGTAATGATGCCTGCAACTCTGCTGTAGGATGTAACGTAACTCGGGTTTAGCATTTACGTAATGCACTTTTCATAGTCTTTTTATGGTATCTGTATTGAATGAATACACTATTTGTCTCATTTGCAGCTTAACTCGCATGTGGAAAACAATGCTTGAGTGTCACTGGAATCAGCATGAGATTATTAAGCTAGTATGCAACAGTGGCAGTATGAAGATCTCAATTCGGTCAGAATCACAGTTACAAGCCACTCTACTTCTCCAGGTTGAGCTAAGCACATTATGTTCGAACTTCCAAAAATGGATATCATCCCACAGAGCATATTTGAATAGCCTAAATTCATGGCTGCTCAAGTGCGTGAAGTCACTGCAGCGGAGGAGGAAGAGTTCCAGGAAGAAAAAAGTTGAAGCTGATCCAATAACAAAGTATGCTGTTGCACCCATATTTAAAACCTGCGAGAGCTGGATAAACTTACTGGATGACTTACCAACCAAGGACTTGGAGGATGCTATTAAAGGTCTTGCCACAGATATAAACCGTTCTATGCCACACCAAGAGAAACGGCGTGGTAGCTCGAAGCTGACCTTCTCATTATCACATAGTGGAAGGTTAAATGGCGAGTTGGGGGACATCCACAGGAGTGACCCCCCTATGGATTTACAATCAAGTTTGGAGATGTTCCTAGGGAAGCTTGAAAACTTTTCAGAGGTTTCGTTGCAGAAGTATAAGGATCTGAAAGAGGAAATTGATGAGGCAAAGACGAATTATGAGAAGTGGAAGTAGATTCGATGCAGTCAGAACAGTGGCTCTAATTTCTGGAACAGAACATAACTAGTCATTTAGAGATGGATGATTAAATCGTCCGGGTGTACATGTTTGTTTAAATAATAGGCATAAATTACTTTTACCATTTTTTTAAGTTGCAAGATAAGCCTAGGAAAAAATTGTAGATTACTGGCTAGTGCTGTGCCGCCTTAAGTCTGCCTTAAGTCTGCGGTTGTAAATGTGAGATGGTGGTAATTAAAGTCGGGAATATAAAGATTGTACATTCATCCTAGGGTTATATCAACATATGAGGTATCCTTCATTGTTTTCATCTCTGCAGAATTTACATTCAACGAGGTTATACATGCAATGGCATTCTTCATATCTTTATACAATGAATGCTATGCTTGTAATGATATGTAGTTCGAGCTATGGTTTTGTGCCATGAACGTGCTAAAGGGCGCAATGTCGATCAATCATTACTCATTTTCTTTTTAGAAAATTTTTCATTACCTGTTATCGATGTTAATGCTTGTTTCTGGATTTGCTGTAACTACATAAATGAACAGGTGATGTATCATGATAATAGATAGTAGGCCACGTAAAAAGCAGCATGAGCACCAGAACTGCAATAAGGAGACTGATACACCAGGGAGGCAGGGACTGTTTTGGTTTGCTGAAATCTGGAGGGTGAGAGCTGAAATGGCATTCTTCATATCTTTACAATGAATGTAGATAAAAGCCAACAAATTCCAATTGATTGAATACAAACAAATAAATATTTATAATAAAAATTGTTGGAATCACTATAGTTGATCTGATCGTATGAATTTGCTGGAATGAAATGTACGATTGTAATACTAACTTAGAACGGGTTCAATTCGTCTTACCATAAAACGTAAATGATAGGAATTATAAGTTTATTTATTTCTCGTAACAACTTATCTTTGTGCACGAAGGGTGTATATAATAAACTTATTTTGGCAGAATCAAAATATAATATCAGAATCCACTACATTCATTCTACTTTATTTTCACAACTTTTGGTTATGAATTTTGATATGTTGCGGGTGGAGGATTAGTGGCCAATCATGTAGCCATAGGTTTAGGAGAAAATAAATAAAAATGCGAGTAATTCTTCCTCTCCTGTCTCGTTACACTTTCCAACGGGCCCAACAGGCCAACACGAATCCAAACAAAATAGCTCCCCCTTCCTCGGTCCGACAAATTCCAGATATACCCTCCTCATTTCTCGCGGCGGCCACGCCGACTCCGACGACGTAGATCTCTACCTCGTCCCAGGTTTCCGGCGGTCTCGCCGGCGGCGTGAGCTCAAGCGATGGAGCTCTGGAGTAAGCTGCGGAACCTGGACGCCTACCCGAAGGTGAACGAGGACTTCTACAGCCGCACCCTCTCCGGCGGCCTCATCACCATCCTCTCCTCCCTCGCCATCCTCCTCCTCCTCTTCTCCGAGATCCGTACGTATCATCACCCCCTCGTTTCTCTCCCCTTCGACGTCTTCGCCTCAGATCCCTTTTAATTTCGCTCTAGCTGCGGCGCAGCTTGATCTCGCCGTACCATCTCGGTGATTTAGCGAAGTGAATGCGTTCGGATGTGGGACAAGGGTAGTTTGTGGTGGATTGAATTGTTCGCCTTTTCATACCATTGGCATGAATTCGAAGCAGTAGTTGGTTAAAATTGGCGGCCCCATTAACATGTATTGAGATTCGGTTACAGAGATTTAATCGAAGGCATTTGGTATAATAGGGGATGGTGTTAAATGTATTGATTTGGCAGCAGCGTCATAGTGGTTTTGTTTCAGTTTTGATGCTTTATCCAAGTTGTCAACAGAGGACTGAATATGCAATGGTTTTTTTTTACCTTTTGCGGCAATTTAGTTTTTTTAGCTAGTGTGAATTTAACACTCTTGGCGAGTTAGATTTTCTGTGCATTTAGTACTGTGAAGTTATTTCTTCATCCATAGAATTGTGGAGTTTCCACACTAAGGGTGCGATTGGTTGCCTGCTTTTACTTGGGCCAGGCTCCCCGGATGCAGAATCTTTTTGATTGGTTGCCTGCACCGTTGCTCAGGCCTGCCTCTCTGGATGCAAAATGCCATCGCTCAGCCAGGCTCCTGGGAAACGAGGATGGTGGCCGTTTCCCCCGGGCCAGGGTCGCTGGATTCGGGCAATTTATCAGTTAATGACTTTATTAGTGCATAATTAGTGTATATCTAATAATATTAACATATTTTAAATAATATTAAGGAGTAATAAGATGAATAATATTAACATATTATAAAAGAATAGTTACGCATATTAAATATCATAGTGATGTTTGTTTATCTATATTTTTTATCTTACGCAACATGTTCCCATGCAACCAACCAAACACCATCTCATCTCAGCCACGCGGTACATCCAAGCAACCAAACATTGCAGTGTTGCATGCGCTCAGCCTGTCCAGCGGGAGCCTGGTTCCAAGGTACGAGCCAGGCTAGTCCCATGCAACAAACCAATCACTCCCTAAGTTTCATAACATTTTGGGCATGTTACATCATTTTGGTGTTTGTGCTTAATGCTAAGTTTCTATTGCCTTTGTTTTTGTTAGCATGATTACTATAGGCATGCCATTGCTATATGGTGCTATGCGTGATCACCTTTACCCATACCTATGTGTTATAACTGGCACGTACTACTTTTTCATGCTAAATCAAGAGACATTTTAACTTGTTAGATGCTGCAAGTACCTTCTCTCGCAAAGGGTCTTGTTCCTTGGCCTATTTATCTTGATAATAGTTCATGCACTGTATTTTAACTTACTGATATGATAACTTTCCTGTAGGGCTCTATCTATATTCTGCTACAGAGAGTAAGCTCACTGTTGATACCTCAAGAGGGGAAAGACTTCATATCAATGTTAGTGTGAATGCTGTTTCCCCTCGCAAACCTTCCAACTTTCTTGTACTTTCTAGCAGCAGTAACCATATTTAGGTGGCGTTTGGTTCCCTTTGCTTATTTTTAGCACGTGTCACATCGAATGTTTAGATACTAATTAGGGGTATTAAACGTAGACTATTTACAAAATTCATTACATAAGTGGAGGCTAAACGGCGAGACGAATCTATTAAGCCTAATTAATCCATCATTAGCAATTGTTTACTGTAGCAACACATTGTCAAATCATGGACTAATTAGGCTTAATAGATTCGTCGCCATTTAGCCTCCACTTATGTAATCGGTTTTGTAAATAGTCTACGTTTAATACTCCGAATTAGTATCTAAACATTCGATGTGACGGGTGCTTAAAAATAAGTCAGTGAACCAAACCAGGCCTTAGAAACCAAGCTATCAAAATTTAGTTATGCTAAAGTTTAACGTTCCGTGCCATCTTTCATCAACTTCAATTAGTCTATGAACTATTAGCTGTGTAAAATTTGGAATTATTTGCTTTAGGTTTAGACTCCAGATTGTCATCATGTTAGTTATTGGCACATTAGAACATGGTATCTAGTGAACAAAATATTTGTAGAGTTTATAGAGCTCAAATGTGGAATAACAATTGGTAGGCAGCTAGTTGAGAATATTTACAAATTACTAATTTGGGGAGGCCCAGCCCAGAATATATATGTCATTTTTTGCTGTATATGAAGATGCTGCTTTTCTTTTGTATTATTAATGTACATGATCACTTTTGCAGTTCGATATTACATTCCCGGCCCTTCCTTGTTCTCTAGTTGCTGTTGATACAATGGATGTCAGTGGAGAGCAACATTATGATATAGTATGTGCACTGATTTTCGCCAGTTTCCTCTTTCGTTCTTTGTTTTACATCTTTCTAAGTTGTTTCCTGAGCTTTACTGCATAACCTGTTTCCTGATGAGCTAAACATCGAATTTGCAGAAACACGACATAATAAAGAAAAGAATTGATCATCTTGGTAATGTAATTGAATCAAGAAAAGATGGAGTTGGTGCCCCTAAGGTATATCATTGTACTTCTAACATGAACTAGTATATGAGTGAAGTTGTTCTGATTTTACCATATTTGTTTACCAAATTGGACATGCTTTTAGCAAGTACCATGGTTTCTAGTACCAAATTGTGCAGTATTTGTTCTTTTTTACCATTACATTTTTATAATGCTGGTTTTATTTATAGCAGCATTAGCCAATCCTTGTTTTGTTTATCATTAAGTTAGCAATGTCCAAATATTTAATATGTTTGTCCAGTGAGTTTTTCTATGATCTTGGAGAGGTGCTGGGAGATATCATGTTAGTCATTGTTATTTTTTATTACCTCATAAAATTTTGGTACCTCCCAAGGGCTGTAAAAAAAACTCATTTTAAATAGAGATAACAATAATGTAATACGAACTATTAATGATTGTGTTTGAGAAAAACTATTAATATTTTGTGAAGAACTGTTGGTCTGACTGGTGGACCGATCTGATTATACTGCATTCATAACTTGTATTACATGTTGGAGACCACTGTAAAAGGGTAGGGTCCAATTGTATAACAGTGATTCAAGCTTGGTGGTGGCATGAAGAGGCTGTCATCTTCCTTTTTTAATTGTCAAATGTGGAATAACAACAGATTTGTATATCAGGATGATATTCTTCCTTGAACTAACTCCTTCCCCCCATCCTGGTTTCTTTCTTCTATAGATTGAAAGACCATTGCAGAAGCATGGTGGTAGGCTTGACCACAATGAGGTTTACTGTGGATCTTGTTATGGTTCTGAGGAGGTATACATCTCTGACATTGTTACATTAATACTACTTATGTTTATATATGCAATGTTTTCACATTGATCTTATTTGTCCATGGTCTTTCTGTCACTTCAACAGTCAATAAACACCACCAGATTTCTTCTTTAGAATTTTATTGAATGCTGCCATTCTCTAAGAAGAAGCACTAATATTTGCATTTGCAACTTCACCAGTCAGATGATCAGTGTTGCAACTCCTGTGAAGAAGTCCGTGATGCCTATCGGAAGAAAGGGTGGGCTCTCACCAACGTAGAATCAATTGATCAGGTACTGTGTGGTCTATTAATTTTGGCCAGTCTTATGAAAATAGCATAATCATGATTCAAATGTGTCTTAACAAAACCCATATGTAGGACTCTATTGTGATGCATGATTAGTCCTGAGTCCTTAGTCGGGTTATCTGGTACATGGGGAGCCCTTGTGTTTATTGAGTCAATAGTTTCTACAATGATTAGAAATATTTGATAGGGCTTGTTTTAGAGCTTGAGCTGACTTATGTTTACGGTGTATCTGATTTTATGGTATGTAGGCTGTGTTTCTTTATCATTTAAGAAATTATTGTGAGCCTACTCACGCATGTATTCATTTCTTTAGAGTGTACTATTGGTAACCGTATTTTTTTTAAAAGAATGTGTACTTGATGTTCCTTTCATTAAACTTTAAAGCTACAAAAATGTTTGTGCCACCTTATTTTGTTTGTGCATACTGCAATACTGCATTCTTTTACTTGGCTATGATTTTTTTGCTGCATGCAACTGATTCACATAGAATTTTTTTGGTTTTACTTTGTTGGTGTGGTTTTCGTAACCAGTTAGTTTCCTCACATTCCAGTGCAAGAGAGAGGGCTTTGTACAAAGGTTAAAAGATGAACAAGGGGAAGGTTGTAACATCCATGGATTTGTAAATGTGAATAAAGTAGCTGGCAACTTTCACTTTGCCCCTGGGAAAAGCTTGGACCAGTCATTCAACTTCCTGCAAGATCTGTTGAACCTCCAACCAGAAACTTACAATGCAAGTAGAATTAAATTATCTTTATCCTTATCGAAGCACTTATAATGTTGTTCATAACCGTAAACTGATAATTGTCCATTGCTCACTTTCCTGATACCAGATCAGTCACAAGATAAATAAGCTGTCCTTTGGGGAAGAGTTCCCAGGTGTCATCAATCCTCTTGATGGGTATGCTTTGGAACTTGGACTACACTTCAGATCTTAAGTTGTATTTCACTTTGCTCTACTACTCTTTTTCTATGGTCTGATTTTCCTGAGTATTCCAGAGTTGAGTGGTCACAAGATAACTCCAATGGGTTGACAGGGATGTACCAGTATTTTGTGAAGGTAAAGTTTTGGTAACTAATGGTGATATTCTTTAATACGATTCCTTTATTGACCCTGCCTGCTTCAATGTTCTAACCATCTCTTTTGTACAGGTTGTTCCTACAATCTACACAGATATTAGGGGGCGGAAGATTTACTCAAATCAGGTAAATAGCATGATCTCCATGCCTAGTTCTACTTCTGAAGCCTAATTTCGTGATTGATTCTTTGTTTTCTTTTGCAGTTTTCTGTGACGGAGCACTTCAGAGAGGCAATTGGCTATCCTAGGCCTCCACCTGGTGTATATTTCTTCTACGAATTTTCACCAATTAAGGTGATGAATGATATTCCTGTTATTTGATTTAGTCACACTAGCATTTCTTTTTTTGTTCAGAGTGGTTCATCCATGATAGCCTGCAACTTTTGGCATTCAATCATCCTTTTGCTCAAAAAGCAAAAAGCTTGCACTGCATTTATTTCTTAGAATTGACGCTCCAGTTTTCTTATGTTGTTGGTCTCTTTTAGATAACATGCGAAGATCACCATCTGTACAGGTATCGGTCGCCCTCGATGTTAAATTCACTAGTTTGTCTGACTTTTGCTTGACAGGTTGATTTTACTGAAGAAAATACATCGCTTCTTCACTTCCTGACGAACATATGTGCTATTGTTGGAGGTTTGCCATAATAACTTGCAGCTATTTTTGTGCTTTCCAGTATGCATAATCATATGATAAGCAGAACTTACAAACTGTTAAACCTATTGTTCATCTACACTTTGTGGATGCAGGTATTTTCACGGTTGCTGGCATCATCGATTCTTTCGTCTACCATGGTCATCACGCCATCAAGAAGAAGATGGAGCTCGGAAAGCTTGGATAATTCCGATTTATAGCGGAGTCTCTAGGACCATAGTAAAAACGAGTTAACTCATGCCTCAAAAAGTTGTTTGGCGATGATAATTATGGAGGAATTTTGTTCAGCTGTAATACATCTGTAATCACTTAAGACTTGCTAACTTCTTCAGACCTAGAGCTTCACGTTTAAGCCATTTCCTTTGTTGGCGCAGAGAGGTCGGCAGTTTACCCCCATTCTTGATCTAAAGATGTGTAAGCAGCTGCATCACTGCCAAGTGCGAACCAATGTTTATGTCATACTACATGTCAATCCCACAGCAACATGCTCATAGCGCTGTTAAAATTTGTGATCCTGCTCCCAGCCGTGTATCCTTTCGCTGGTCAGTCTCCGGCATTTACTCCCTGGATTTGGATGACGCCGAAACTATCCCCCCCGGCACGCAAGTACACGCAGCGGCGGCGTGCCGGCCAGCGGCCGCGCGGCTGCCCACGTTGCCGTCCCAGCCGCCGCGCCTGCCGCTTGCTAATGGTAGGGTAACCAAGCAAGCGGCAAGCGCGCGGCCTGGGCGGGCGCGCGGCACCCGGCCGTCACCATACGCCCAGGGTGGCCGCCTCCCCGCACGCCGCGCCGAAAAGGAGGTGTCATGCGGCGGCCCTTTTCACGTGGGCGCCCGATGGCAACGTTACCGGGCAGCCGGGCAGCGTCGTCGTCGACGGCCTTTCCTCCATCAATCAAACGCGGCCGTGGCCCGTGGGGGAGGGAGATGGGCGATCGCCCAACCCCAATAGAGGAGAGATGCCGTGGCCAGACAAGCAGGCAGGGGAGGGTCCGCTCGCGATGATGCCCGTCCTCCGTCGGCCGTAATGGAATGGAAGACTGGATGTGATGATGTGCCCGGCCGAGGAATGCCCGGACAGGAGGAATATATCGCCGTAGGCCGGTCTGCCCATCAATGATGCCAGTCGAGGTGATCTGTCGGGGCGGAGCACAACGGACGGGCTCTGCTCCGGCGAGGCTCCTCGGCGTCGGTGAACTGTCCCTGTCACGGCCACTAGAGGTGCAGTGCAAAGGGATGTTTCCGGACATCGTCGACTGCTCAGTTCAGTGTATGCTTGTGCCGATTGGCCTTTGAACGTTCAGTTCAGCGGCAGAAGGCATTGATTGCTCGACGGGCAAGGATGTCCGGCCGCGACAATGTTTCTAAGGGAAGGGACGTGTCGGCCGCTTCACCCTTGCAAACGATGGATTCAGCGATGGGGACGATAAGCTCTGCAGATACGAGAGCACGGGCGCTTGTGGCATGGATGCCGCTACGTCCGTTGTGCGGAGAACAGGGCTAGGTTTATTCCTTTCTCCTTGGCTGACACTGACATTGTTGCTTCGTAATGCAAGTCGTAGATGGCATTAAGAGTGCCATGTTAGTACACTTTCCTTTGCAGCCGTATTCGATGACTTGGATGTAAATGAGATCGAGTCGTTCTAGTGATAGGGTCGTGTATGGTCCAGTGCCATTGACGGTTTCTCACGGTCGATGTGTTCTTCGCTTTTGGGTTCCGGGTACGTGGCTGAATAGAGACGAAGTATGTGAAATTTAGATGTCTTGTTCATCTTCCTAGTTAATTTAAGCGTTTAGATAAAGCATTAGTTGGTACATGCAACTCGTTGTCATGTGATATCAACCGTTTATAGTGCACGTCACAAGTGTAGCTAGTAGTGGAACCTTTGATGCGAGGGGAAGGGAGTGCTCGCCTCAAGCTTTAGACGAGTTGACGGATGCGTGCAACCCAACACCTAATACCACTAATATTCTTGTGAAGTTAGCAGATATTTCGTGAATTGACTACAGCTCAGTCCATGACTCCTTGATCATCTTATAAGACCATTTCGTATGGTCTTAAGATGGGGTGATGGGTGATGTGTGTTGAATGCCTCCATTAGAGAATCCCCCTCTACAAATTGGTTCCTTTGCCCCACACAGACTAAAGCCATTCTGAAGAAGAGGAGCCTTTTCCCTTGACAGCAACATCTGGTGTTTAAATAACATCTATGGTTGTGCGAGAGAGACATTAGAAATGGGCAATGTCCCTTTGTGAAAGCTTGAATGGAAATTAAAGAAGGGCAACAAGGCCCGTGAATTGATGCTGTGGGCCATGATCTTGTCCCCGTTAGTGGACAAGATGGTTCATTCGATATTCTCTTTCCTTGCTAATGTTCCTCCTTTAATAGTGTAGATAGAGGACAAGTTGATATCAACCAGGACAGGTTAACTGACAAATATGTAGTAGGGTTTATCCATTCCTCTTAGACTAGGAAGTAGGAACTACTAATCTTAGACTAGGGAAACTATAATTTGGACTTGATAGATCACCAGATATCATTTCTAGAGAATAATGTTCGTGGACCAGAAATGCGTTTGAATCAAGCGTATTTTATAGACATTTGTTTCTTCTCTCCGAGACCAAGACCTCACTTTTTTCTTGGTGGTGGAACTTTCAGAATGGAATCAAAATCTGACGAAAGGAAAAGAATCCCAACAGAACATTGGGAAACGGAGACGAAATCACTTAACGTTTCCCCCTGCATCCTCTAAACTTTTCAGCAGCCACGCACTTCTTGTGATCACAAGCAATCCGCCTGCAGCCCCATGTCATTGCACTGCCGAGTAGTAGTATCTTGTGTTCTTCCTGTTGACCCATCTGCCTCCTTTTTCTGCCCTGCATTGCTCATGCCTTCACTCTTCAGCGAAACTTTTTTCCGCTCTCAAAAAAGGCACGTAGAACGACTCTTGCAACGAAAGAAAACAAGACCCAAACCTCTTGATTCATCCCCAAGGTATGCTCAGCCGGACGTTTCAACGAAGCAACAGACCTCCAAATTCAACCCAAGCAAGCGAAGCAACCCCCTGATCGGTGGACAGCACAAGTGCGCAACGGTAAGAAGACACGGCCGTGCGTGGCGCCAACGGTAAAGAGGAGAGCATTGACAACGCATCATCACCAGCAGAGACGCCGTGCACGCTGTATTTTTGCACTGTCAAGATACGGTTTGCATTTGTTTAGTGCATTGATTAGGGAGTAAGCACAGTACTTTACAGCCATATGACGGCCTAATAATATAATGGCTAGTTTAATAGCCATATGGACTAATATTCCCTCGTCCTGCCTACCAATGCAAGCAGGCGTACCGTTTCTTTTTCATAAAAAAAAATAGGCGTTGACACTTGAGGTGATGAGGCCCTGATGAACATGTCCGGATAACGCTCGGATCGTCGCCACATGAACGTCCCAAGACGAGACACGACCGTTGAGTGCTTCGTTGCCTCGGATCCAGAATGCCAGAGGAGATTCAGCTGCAACACCTAGTTAATCGAATAGATATATGTTCATTCTTCGTCAACCAGAGATTCCTTTTCGTTGCCGTTGAGATGGTAAATCTCTACATTCCTGGTGCTTCGTGCCTGAACAAGTTAAAAAAAAAAGAGCAAGGGAATAAGCTCCGTCAAAACGTGGCCAATTCTTGCAAGAGCTCGACATTTTCCACCGAATTACCGCATCCCAAACAGGCATTTGCATTCTCTCGAGCATATTTTGTTCTGAACAAAATACGTCAAATATTTTAAGAGGCCTTGTACCTTCTGAACCAACCTGATCTGCTAGTGCTCGTCTCCCAAATCAATCTCGATTGGCTCCAACACTTTTGCCCATTTGTGGTGGTGGCGCCGTCTGATCCCGATTCCTGATCTCCGAGCCGATTCGAAGCGGCAGTCTTGTCACTACCCATGAAACGGACGCCATCAGCGATCGCAATCAAAAGGGCGCGGACATCAGCAAAGGGACTGTGGCCGTTAACCCAACCACCGTCCAAGGGCCATCTCCTTTTCGTCTGCCCCGCACTCGAGCAACACTAATCCTCCCTACCAGCCAAGGAACAGCACAGCCATTAGTGCACTAATCAATTGCAGCATGGATTTTTTTTTATCAAACCGAAATGAAAATTAGTGTACTCTCTCTTGTCGCAGTCGTCTACCAGCTCCTCCTACTGAACACACTGGAATATTCAAGACCAGGATCGTCGTAGCTGCTCCCATTGCATTGCATTGCACCAAGAAACCGAAATGGTGACCGGAGAAGCAATTTCAGCAACGAGAACAGTTCATCCTTCACCTAACGCGAAATCGGGCGGAGTCTTCTGCACCCAATCGATCACCTGCAGTAGTTGGCGACCGTGGACGAGCGAGCGAGGAGCACACAACCTGATAACCTACGGAATCAAATAGCTGGAGGCATGTGTTTGCGTGGCTAATCCCCTCTCTAATTGCCGCACACATGCCATCTACCTCAGGAATGATCCATGCAAACTCAGCAGGGCCAGGGCATGTTTCTTTATCCGGTTCCGGTATGCTAAACGATTGCGAAGTCAATGACACCGCTGCTGATAGCCGTTGGTAGGGCAACGAATTGACAGGAATTGGGGCGAGAATTTCACATGTTTCCAGCCTTAGGGAGACAGTCCAGATAAGGGCATCTCAACTGCCTTCTCCCCCAGCATTTTGACATCGCCTTCATCTTCTTGAGAGGATCAATAATGGAGCGGAGTGGATTGTACAGTATGCGGTCCGGAATAAACTTAGCCTGCCGTGTAGATGCAGCACAGAATGTGCTGTATAGATTAAGAAAGCCGATCCGAAATGATGTCCTAATTGCGCATACTGTATTGAAGTATGGATTAAGAAAGCTTATCTTAATTCCTAATACTAAGTAAATTGCAAGTTGGTGTTATACCCAGTAATGTTCCCAGGAGGAGGGTGCAAGGAAGAAGCATTCCACAAAGAGTGCACCTGGTGATGAACATCAACCATGTGGCTACCATTCTAGGCAGTTGGATAGGAACAACAGCTCACATTGTTCAAAGTTAGTGAATTTCATTCAGATAAACTCAATCCATCCAGCAATGCGAATGTGGCAAAGGGAGCAAAAATGGCCAGTTCATAGTCCCCAAATTGTAGCAAAGGGCGCAAAACTTCATGGTTACTCCGTGCTTGTTCACACCGTACATAGGTGAAGCAAGAAACAAGCCACAAAAGGCATCCAGGACCAAGAATGGACCTGTCAGTTTATCCAGCATTTGGATGAGGGTGTTTGCTTTAGGAATTTTCGGAATTTAGAGCACAGGACATACAGAAAAGTGATGCATATCCTAGGGCACAGATGGTTCATTGGCTAATCCCTCAATTCCTTATTAAACTCGTTTTTCTTTCACCCCAAAGCATATAAACAATTCCATTCACCATAAACTGCAGTTCAATTCAAGAATTTCAGAGTACTCTCGACAGCACTTGATTGAAAATGGGATTGCTCCATCCAATTCATTGATTGAAATCATGATTTCATCTCAGAACTTTTACAGTACACTTTGGACAACACTTGATTGGAAATGTGATTGCTTCATTCCATGATCCATCCATTGATTCATCCATTCATCATAGCACCAAAATGTAGTGAAGCTGGCTGCTGGTGCTGCCGGGCTCCATTCGATTATTGTGTGACAAGGATACCAAGGCAGTAACGAGAGATCGAGGAGGCATCAGCGTTGATTGTTACAAGGAGGAACACCTCGGTATGCCACCGATCTCTGAGCTAGGCCGAGCTGAGGCGAGCAGAGCAACCTAGTTGCCATTGCCCATTGCCATGGAGGTGTTGCTCTGGCCGTTGCAGGCGCGCGCGCACAGGAGGAGGAAGGAGATCCAGAGGTGGAGCCTAGCTTAGACTAGAAGCCGTTCATCTCGAGCAGGTAGGTGCGGCGCTTGCTGAGGACGCCGACGGCCTCCCTGAAGGGCCCGTTGAAGGTGTCGGCGACGAAGTCGTCGAGCTCCTTCCTGCCGCCGCCGATGCCGCCGGACTCGCCGACGGGCTTGATGACCACGAGCGTGGCTCCGTGGATCCTCGTGCCGTCAGAGAGCTCCAGCAGCGGCGCGTAGCGGAGCTTCATGTTGCAGGCGGGCACCTGCGTGCGGTTGGCGGCGGCGGCCGCGGCGAGCGGCTTGTCCCTGAACTCCTTGAGCTGGTCGCGCCCCATGCTGAGGGTGCCCTGGCCGTGCGCGTCCGTGAGTGCGACCTGCTCCAGGGTGGGGTGCTCCTTGACGATCTCGCGGAGGAGGTAGTGCCTGGTGGCCGCGGCGATGAGGGAGCTGATGGTCCAGACCACGCGCAGCTTGAGGCCGCCGTTGGTGTAGAAGGACTCCGGGATGCTGCCGCTTTCGTCGCCAGCGCCATCGGAATCGGTGGCGGCGGCGGCGGCGGCCATAGGGGCGTGGGTGCCGGCGGCAGCGCGTTCCACCTTGGTGCCGCCGAGGATGACGCAGCTCTGGAGCGTGCTGCCGAACACGGCCTTCCACTTGAGGATGACGCCGTCGTCGGTGCCGACATCGGAGACGGGGAGCTCCATGCGGAGGTTCCGGATGCTGCTGAAGTTCTTGAGCACCTGCGCCGGCGAGTGGTGCTGCTGCTGCTGCGAGTGCTTGCCGCCGTGCGCGCCGGACTTGGCGTCGCAGTGCGCAAAGGGCTTGAGCACGGCGTTCAGCATGGCCTTGAGGAGGTGCGAGAGCACGGCGCGCGGACGCGGCGCCCCCGCAAGCCCCAGCGCGTCGGCGCCGTCGCCGCCGTCGGCGGGGATGACGCGGTCGATGCGGAGGCAGGCGTCGTCGACGAGCGGGACGAGCGCGTTGAAGCGGCGCGACACCGCGGAGCAGCGGCCCAGCGAGCGCGCGTCGGCCAGCTTGTTGAAGATGATGAGCACCAGCGAGTCCGGGACACGGTCGAAGTGGTCCTCCCCCTCCGCCGCGAGGAGCAGGTCCTCCGCGAAGATCCGGTGCTTGGACTGCATCCTTCCTGCCTTGGATATTGGATTCTTGCGGCGGGTGGAGCGGAGGAGATGGCGCGCGGGGCAGTAGGATGAGGAGGAGTAGGTGAGGTAGGAAGGGGATGGTGGTGGCGAGTGAAGGCGCGGCAGAGGCGCTTATAAAGGCGGGGGAGGAGAGCGACCGTTTGTTAAGTCCATCCATGGCTCGCTGTCGGGGATGCCCCTCCCCTAATCATACCGTTAGAGAGGAGAGAGGCGATGAATTAATTCCTTTTCTTTTCTACCGTTCCTCCCCCTCTCCGGCTCTCCTGGTCCTAGGAGATTAGTTTAATCCTCCTCCTCGTCTCACTCGATCCTATTCCTGCTGCTGCAGAATCTGGGCAACGGCACTCTCGGTTGTCAGTGACCAGTAATTAGTACCTTGTCATTGCGTCTTCAACAAACGATTGCATTTTGCTTCCTTGCATGTGTCCAGTAATCGTTTGTGTCACTGACAAATTGGTCCAGTAATTTTCAACAAAATTTGCTTCCTCCACTTAGCCCTCAAGTACTTCTTGCATGTGTCAATTTGCAGATTTTGAACAATTTGCATATTTTGAATGAAAATTGAACAATCATATCTACGTGTTTCTAATTCCAGAACAAACCGAGACTCTACCTTTTAGTTGCAAAAGGAGAGGGAGGGAGGGAGGTCGACAGCAAGATCTATGAGATCGAATGTACAGCCTTTTCCCGGGATAAAGTGCCGCTACCACTAATCATTCAATCATATCCCTTAACCAAAACCCCTCATCGAGTTGTTTGTTCATCTTTTCAAAAAAAAAAGTTGTTTGTTCGTGCTGCACTGAACAGGATGATGGGCGTCTACAGGTCCACCCATACTGTATTCCTTTTCCAGGACGGGAAAGGCCTTTTAATTTCTTCCCCCCAGCAAATTAAAGCGTCCTAAGAACAGCAGCTACAAGCCCTTTTCGCGCGCCGCTATATAATTGCCTCTCAAAAGCTACCAGCGTCGTTACTCAGGTTTTATTGCAGAGGAAAAAAAAAAACAAGGTTCGTTACGCAGTAGTGTACATACGGAAACTGTGCAACTGCCTTGTCAGCCATTTTTCCTGGATCCTGGTGGTTCGGCTCCCTCACCGGAGGGACGAGTGCCACGCCGCACGTACAGGCGCGAGGGATCGCTCTGCTTTTTCCCTGCACCGCACCTCGGCACCGGTAGAAACCAACCAAACCTACCAGACGGGGAGGCCAAAAGGAGATCGAGGTCGCGAGGACATTCGCTTTGCGGTGCCATGGTCCTTTCGTGTCCCTCGCGTTTCAATTTCAATTCGATCTGTGTAACTAACAGAAGAAGTACATTCTTGTTAGGGAGGCCAATTGCGAATGCAAAACGGGGCTCAGATTACCTGAAGATTTCTAGGCCCATCCACGCTAAGCTTCCAAGCACGCATAATAAAATATCTGGGCATCGAGTTGTGCGTGCAACTGCGCACGGGGCAGGCCGTGCCCGTGCTCTCTCTGCTCTCCCGTGGCCAGCCAGCTCTGCACGCAAGGCCTGAGCCCGAGCGAGAACGAACAACTCCAACCGCCAAATAATGCGGTAGCTCGGGGGTGAGTTGTACACCATATGCACGGTCGTCCGCTACTGACTCTCATCATATGATTGGGAGAACTGAACCATCCATCATGCATACATTATACAACACTCTACTTGCTGTGTACTGTATGTGTGATGGTGTGTATAGTACTCCATGATTAGCCATGAACTGTCCGTACTCGTGCTAACACCAGCCGATCGAACAGTGCCTGGCTTTTCTATAGCAAATTTAAAACAGATTTGCATGCATGGATCTGATGCATGCCATGTTGCCAACGAGGCTCGCTCGACTCGATCGCGCAAATGATGTGTGTCTGCAGGTTCTCACAAAGCCAGCGGCAAGGAAGGAAGGGAGCGAGAAAGGGCCTGTCGACTCCATCATGGACGGACGGGAATCCAAGCCAATCAGCAGGCCGTCTCCTCTGTAGCGTGCTCACAATATAAAGATCACTCATTGATGGAGCCTGGGGCTGAGCTGAGGATGGAGCCCTGTTCTTGTGTATGAATTTGCTTTCCGATTTCTCGAGAACGTGGGATGCGTTTTCCAATCGGGGCTTGGGAGACGGCGGGCGTTGCTTTCGTCCGCCGCTGGCAGCCCTGGTGGAGATTCGGGGTATGGGGATGGCGTTTCGAGGGCTCTCCAGAGTGCACTTTGATGCATTATGTCGGAAACCACCACTCATGCAATCAGCCCGTCCGTCCGTGCAAGATGGCCAAGCGAGCATTGAATTGAATCTAATATTGATGAGAAATGACAATGCGGATCTCGCCTAAATCATGAGCTATAAAAATACTGTAGTACCATATATAAACTAGTATGCTCTTACTTGTTTTTTCTTTAACAATCGACAGCCATTTCTTTAAAAGTATTGAAGAAACCTCAAGCAGAAAACGATATCATTCAATAGCAATGACGGAGGGAGAAAGTCGATAGGATAGGGAGCCCAATCCAACAGACGAAAGCTCTTCCTCCTCTCCCCGTGAACCGTGGTACGGTACACCGCGGCATCAACAGGAAGGCATGGACCGGAGCCTCGTGTTAAAACGACACATGATTTTTCTAGCAGAAATATGGAGGAAAATGGAAAATGCAGCGTCCGTTTTCGATGAACATCTACGGGTATTCATCTACGACGTCGGTGTCAGAACCATGCCGCCCGATGCTGATAACCCCGGACGGGACGCGCGGCGTAGGGCAGGAGGCATTGATGCGAACCATCCGGCGCCTGCCACGATATTTTGCAGCAACAGTGAGAACCCTGCCCTGGGACCCTGGTGGCCCGCCCTCCTAATTCAACACACTCTCCCGATCCATCTACCCGGATGAGATCCCACCAAGCCGGAGCTCGGAGTAGGAAGCTCTTCGAGATAAGATAATTCACCGGAAGAGATCACGGCTGGTATAGGTCGGCGGCCAGGCCAGAGGCCACCAAGGAAAGCCCGCAGATCGGCGTAAATTTCCGGGTCGGCCCGGCAAGGCTGGACGGCCGGTCCTCCCCTCCGCGGCTCCGCCTCCAGTTCAGGCCTCTGTTTCGCCGCGGGGCAGGAACAGGGGAGAGCAGAGGACGAGTGGACGACGGGTGGTTGAGCGAGAGCCGGTGGTGGCGCCCACGCCATCGGCAGCGCAGCGTGGATCATGGCGAGGGGGTGGCCCTCCAGATCGGACCGAGCCTGCCGCCACATGACGCGACTCGGCCACGGATAGACGGATAGCGGCTGCTGCGTGTGCGTGGTGCCTCCACCAGTCCTCCCCAAGGACTGTGGCGCGTACGTGGCCAAGGGAAGGGAGCGAGGGGGAGCCGTGCTCTCTGCTCCCCGGGACACGCCATGTGAGCAGACGTGCGCTCCCTGCCCCGGGGCTTTGCCTCTGCTCCGCCTCCGCCACGATGAGCCGAGGCGAGGAGACAATTATTAGACACGGCGGCCCGGGAGCCGGCTGAGACACGTCCGGCCCCGACCCTTCATCGGGTCGGTCAATGCTCCATGGTCATCCCGCTGCGTTTGCAGTTGCAGGGATCAAGCCGATCAAAATAAACGAACAAACTCGCTGCTGACACACAATAAAAGAGCCAGACAATGCCGCAGCGAGCTGGAGGCCGAAAAAGGAGCCAGCTCAAACAATCAACCGCAGGCGCATCATGTGTGGAAAGCGAAGAATCTGAAAAAAAGAACGGACTTGATGCAGATGCTGTTCTCCCGACAAGGCGGAAAAAGTAATCAGGCTATGTGTGGGTTGGCAAATCATGGTGCTTTAGCTTGACAGCAGGATCGTTGTTTGTTACATGAACACCAAAAGCCTCAAATAATGACACAAATCACGCACTGATATACACATGAGCTGAACATGGGCTGTTTCCTTTCCTCAAGCCTCGAGTTATTTTTGCCACTCAAAACTTTCCCCTAATCCATTAGGCACCAAAAAATAAAGCGGGCAGGGCAGGTACATTAGTCACACATACATACAGAACGCGATGACGAGAGCAACGTCACCTACTAGTGACTAGTGAGCGCATCAGATCTACCGCCTGGGATCCAGTAAGAAGAAAACAGAGGACGAGACAAACCGGCGATGGAGTTAGGCGTCCTCTTCCCCATGGTCAGGCTGGGCGGCGATGCGGTCACTGCCGGCTGCGTCTTGACCGGCAAGGTGACCCACCCTCGGGTACCTCTCCTTGAATTTTTCCTCCCAATCTTGCAACACCTCCAGCTCATCGGGGCTTAGGCCGTCCAAATCCCCAGTGAGGTCATTAGGGTCAAATGACATCAATGCCAGGGCCCGGGTTGCATCCCTCCCGGCAAACAAGGAGTATGGTCCCTGAGGGCCATAAAAGAGCCTGAGGGGAAAATATCAGGGAACACAATCATGAGAGGGCAATAAACCAAATTATACACCCATAATAACACAGGCAGCACCTTATTGCAACAGAAGCCTACTGCTCAAAGGCATACCAGCATAGCATAATCTGATGCCATGGAAAACGTTATGTTTATGCATAAAGTGGTAGACAAACATATCATATTTCAAATGTCATGTGGAAGTAGGATGCACATGTTCTGTATAGCAACATTCGATACAAGCATCCACGGTATTCAGCAACTAGTCACAGACATACAAATACATTGCACGGGTACCAAGTTACATCTAAGAATCAGAATCCAAACAGCCACATTTTGTCGAAGATTATTTGAAGGACTCGGACCTATATACCTAATTCTTTGGCAGTATATGGAGCAAAGGAACATCCAAATAGAAAACTATAGCATGAGTTCTAGAATCTAGACAGTCTCAACAAAGAAGAATATGCTTGTTGCCTGTTGAAACAGCAGGCTAGGAAGATGAACAATAGTTAAACAAAGCAAGGGATTAAGAGTAGCCCACAGTAGCTATAGACACCACTGATTGCAGACCGCAGGATAAACAATACTGACTAAACTACAGTAGTACATGATTTCACAAACTATATACTACTTCCTAGACAAATGTGGAGCTAACAAAGGAGGGATGGAGACATGGTAGATAAACTATGATCACTTATACAACATCCAAATGTCTAGCTAAGGAAACAAGGTGCAGAAAGCAATCAGAAACATAAATACTGGAGAAGATAAAGGAAAAAAGAAACCGGAAAGCTAATCAGGTGAAGCAAAAGATCGTAGACATGGATACAGAGCCAGAAAGTACAGTACATATCAAATATGGCAATGTTTCAACTTGAACTTTATATTACTAACCAAGGAGAGATGGCACATGATATATTATGATCACTTATCAAATAAATGACTAGCTGAAGAATCAGCATAAAGCAAACAGAAAGAAAATATTGGCACTGAAATCAGAATATAACGAAAAAAAGGAAACAGCTTAACTAGGTACAAAACTAGGTCCATAGTAGTTGATAGAGCGTTGGGGCATACAACACATACTACTACTAAATATGGCAGTTGGACGTATCAGTCTTGGGTCCAGATGAAAACTTCAACAAATAGTTACAAGTTACAAAAAATTGATAGCCTTTAAATAAATAAGGAGTTTAACTTCAGAGCTCTAAAAAGTAGTTCGAGTAGATAAAGTAAGCATAACACCTAAGTTTCATTTTGACAATTTTGGTTTCTCTACATGAAGTCAAACAAGGATCTGTCAGAACTCTCATTGTATAGCTAGAAATATTTTCTTTTTTTTCCTGAAAAAAAAAACATATAGCTAGTAACATTATAAACTGAAAATTTCCAAGAGATGAATGCATGCGCATACGTTATAGGCTATTCCACAACAAAACATGAAACATCTAAAATACTGCATCTCGAGTTCTCGACATGTCATTCCATAAACAAAAATGACCAGCAATACTGGTCATTGACTATAGTATCTGTGCCACATCTGCTGGCTGCCAAACCATTTGAACGTGTGCCCAGACACATGATCTACTTTCGACCAAAACTCCCAGGTCTAAGTAGTGTCCAGACTCCATAATTATCAAATTACAACACTCCCCCTCACATTAATAAGGGTAATGCCTATGATCTCTATCATAGTGCCCCAACAGTTTTCTGAATGAAATGAACTACCCACACCATCAGCTTGGCAAATTTAAACCTACTTACTGCACGCAATAGCTAAAGATCGGTTATCACCACTCCAACGTAGATTGTTTCCTCTCAACGGTTTCAGCTAGATGCGTTTTACGGTAGCAAGATCAGTTCAATGGGCAGCAACATCAGTCCGGAACGGAAAGCAGAATCGAGCGCAATCCTCACCTCCCGCGCGAGACGTCGTAGACCTGGCCCCGGATGGCGATGAGGATCTGCTTGGCGGGGTCCTTGCCGTCGTACGCCCTGAGCTGCTCGAGCGTGACCTCGCCGACCTCGACGGGGTCGGGATACACGAACGGCATCGGATCCTTCTCCCCCTCCTGCTCCTTCTCCTCCCGCTGCTTGGGAGGCGCCGCGGGGGAGGGAGCGGCGGGGGCGACGAAGAGGGAGGAGACGAGGAGGTAGGTCGCGAGCATGAGGGCGAGGATGGTGGCGGCGGCCCCAGGTGTGAGGCCCGTGTAGGCCTGCAGGGCCTCCGCGAACCCCATCGCCACCATTAGGGTTCGCCGCGGCCGCGAGCGATCCTGGCTGGGGTAGGTGCTGCGGTGCTGCCGGTGCCGGATGTTGTTGTTGACTCGGAGACTTCGCTCGCGGGGGGGATGGAACTTGGAATGGAAAGGAAGGTTTGGTTGCGTTGCGTTGGTCTGGGACGGCAGCCGGGCGCGGCCAAGCGGAGCCAGCGACAGCGCAAAAGCCGAGCCCCGGCACGCGGCAGACGGCGAAAAAGTGGCGCACGCTGCGCGTAAGGCAGCCGCAACCGGCACCGCCGGGCCTGGGCAGCAAATGTTGGTCGGGTCAGGTTGGCCCGCCGTCGCAGTTTTCGCGACCTCGGGGGAAGTCGGGCCTCTTTCGCCGCTACATCTCTGCGGTCGCTTGCTAATTCCGCTTCACAAGTTTGCTGGGCCTGTTGTATCGGGAAAAGGCCGCAAAACTCCCCTTGTGTGATTGTGTCTCGTAACACACTTCCATATGGCACAAACACTAGCGAGCTGAGCTATCGGCACAAAAGTTCACTGCTACATAATACCTGTGTCTGCATACTGCAAGCAACACAATCCAGATAGATGTTTTACACATAACTTTTATAAATCAACTCAATAAGCTCAATTGCCAATGTTTGCAGTGTCTCATCAACACAGGTTGACGCCACCACACACGTTTCTTTTATCCTAGCCAGTTCTTCACATGCACCTCAGATGGTTTGCCCTCTTCTTTTTCAGTTTGTTTCAGTGCTACGCTTGTGTCCGCATCAAAGAGAATAGCTCACGTTTTGAACAGTTATCCAACAAGAACGAGTCTCATCATTGTCAGTAGCTAGCACCAGGGGCGGATCCAGGGCCCGGGCTGCCCGGGCTGCAGCCCGGGGCGAGACCATGAAGTCCCTTTATTTAGCCTAACAAAATAAGGCTTATGAGACAAAATTAGACTATTTTAGGTGTGATTCAACAGCTTAGCCCGGGGCGCAGCCCCGTTCTGGATCCGCCCCTGGCTAGCACAACAAAAAAAAAAGACAGACAAACATGAAAGCAAGAATCAAATTATACATGCTGCTTTTGGTCAAATATATTATTCTTAAAGTTAGACCAGAGGAATTTAGAGCCTGTTTATTCCCTCTTAATTATATAAGCTGAATTATGGTTCAAGACTAGTAGAGTACAATATTATTTTGGGATTGCAAATATTTTAGATTATTCGTGATCAATGTGATCTCAAAATGGTCATGTACTACTTTCGTCGACAGGCTTGAGAAATTTTTTACGTAGGGAGTACGGTGACTGGCTGACTTTCGTATCTTTGCAATTGCTCCGCTGCTCCGCCACTCATCGCTGCTCCTCGAGTCATGTCGTAATTCGACACGTTTGTAATTGGCTTGGACGTGGATCAGCAGTTCAGCACGCGCCAAAGCAGGCCCTCGTCGTGGCACCTCAGCGTGCCTCACTCCAACTACGGCCCCATCTGGATGCCACGGTCAAAGTTTAGCATTTGTCACATTAGATGTTTGATGCTAATTATGAGTATTAAATATAGGCTAATTATAAAATTAATTGCACATATGGAGTCTAATTCGCGAGATGAATTTATTAAACCTAATTAGTCCATGATTTGACAATATGGTGCTACAATAACCATTTGCTAATGATGGATTAATTAGACTTAATTGATTCATCTCGCAAATTAGCATAGGTATTTTGCATTTAGTTTTATAATTAGTTTATATTTAGTTCTTCTAATTAGTATCTGAATATCCGATGTGACACTGATAAAGTTTAGCGCCTCCGAACACCCCGACTAACGGCGTCTTTTGAAAGTTGAAACGAGATCTCCGGATCGGGGATCCCCTGGCCGCCCAGGCAGGCAATTTGTACGCGACGCGGAGACACGTCGTGTTGACTCGACAGGCCAGAAAGACCCCCAAGGACCAAGGTGTCCTCGCCCAGTCGTCCCTTGCTGCTGCCTTGCCTCGACAGCGGCGAGACAAAGGGCACGACCTTTCCTCCACTGTGTCCCCGGATCCACCGTTCTTCCGAAGACAAATCCGGTGGGTCTGCCTCGCCCACTTCGCGTGGCTAGTCAGGGTATCTGTAGCTCGCTAGGCTGAACGCTGGTCGCCTGCCCCCCAGCTGGGCCTGGGCGAACCTTGGCGTGGCCCCGCCAGAGAGACCCGAGGGCCGAGGCACCGGGAACTCCCGGTCTCCGTCTCCGTTCCTCTGACTGCCTGAGCTGAATTTTCCTTGTCTTTTGGACCGAGGACGCTGCCGAAACCGACGACGAGAACGGTGCAGGCATCACTGCGTGTTTGACCCTGAACCGGCGAACCATGGGAATACGCGATGGTCCAGCCAGGCATACCTGCCCTGCACGAGCGAAAGCCAAAAGGTTTGGGGCTCGATCTGGTGCACACAGCCCTGGTGGGATTTCGTTCCGTGTAACTTCATGGCTTTTTGCCTTTTTCCTACGAACGGTGACTGCACAACCGCAGTGCTGGTAGGCGGTAGCTTAGGCTAGATCCGTCTCGGAGTGGCAGATCTTGCTGAATGCTGATGGTCTCTGAACACTGGTGCTGAAACAGCTCTGTCTCAGGCTTGATAATTCAGGCTTCCCCTTCCCCGGACCCCGGTCCGGCCTCTTTCATCCGCGATTGCCCTGGTATTCGTGCTTACCAGTTGGAGACCAGATCATGCAGGATTATTTGCCTTTAAGCTTTACTCAAGAGAGTTGAGACATTGCAGATGCGTAGAAAAGATTTACCTGCGCCATTTTGTTCGTGGATTCGCCTGCTAGCGTTGCCATGATCCAGCACGGATTCGTGGCCCGGGCCCCGGGCTGATATTTCAAGTTGGCAGATGACCAAGCGCCATTTCTGGTTACAGGATTCCTGCAACAATTTACTGTTTTCAGACTATCTGTTGGGTGCGCCTAAGAGGTCTAAGGCTAGGGACCTTCTTGTGTGTAAAAGAGATTCGAAATGGGGTTTAAGGGCTTATTTGTAAGGGCTAGGAACTCAGTTGTAACATTCAGAGATCTCTTTGTAAAGTTCAAGGGCCTGTCTGTATTATTCAACCCCACCAATGGAATCAATATAAATAGCCACCCTCTCTTCCCTATAAATAGAACCCTAGAGCTTGGAGGAAAAGATTTTTGGCCATTTGTTCGTTTGGTTTATTTGTTCAATTGGCTTGTTCTCTTCTTTCTCCTTCTCTCTATAACCTGTTCGGGATTCCTAATCCCAACAGCGGCGCACACTCTCGGGTTATGGCTTCACTCCTAAGTTCGATCAACAGGACTTGCTTCAAGAGCTGATGTAGTTGTATCCGAAGGTAGCTCCAACATTTTCAAGCCTTCTCTCATGAGCGCTAGGCAACTAGGATGGACTGGTCCTCCAGCACACCCTCAGCCCCTCTTGGCTGGTGTTCGTGAGAGAAGCTCCGCATGTGGTGGAAGTAGTCAAAATAGTCGATGTAGTAGATATAATAGCGGTGGCCGAGGTCGAATCGTACGTGTAGTCAGTGATGATGTTGAAGTTGATGGCGAGCCCCTCGAGGCAACGTAGTGATGGTGAGGTAGATGGCGATGCTGAAGGTGACGACAATGCTGAGGATGAGCCCCTCGAGCCGATGTAGTAAAGGCAAAGTCGAGGGTGATGCCGAGGTGGAGGCCCTCGAGCCGATGTAGCGGATGATGCCGAGGTTGAGCCCTTTGATCGTTGATCCTTTCGAAAAATCCAGATCTTTAAAATAGGTTAATATAGACGGGATACCAATAAGGTCATGACCTTCATTATTGACCTTTTCAGAAAATCAAGTATCATAACCCTGTATTTTGTAGGTAACATGGTCTCCATAGAGGAGTCAGCACACGAATTTTCACTATATTGAATTAACTTAGTTGCAACATAGCAAAGAATACTAAAAGAAATGACAAAATTCACATATGGTTAAGTAATAAGCGCTCCAAAGTACACCCTGCAAACAGAAATGTCAGTGATTGAAGTGAAGCAATATAGTGCACACGCATTCTCTAACAGTGGGGCGGCTGATCAGATTTGCATGTCTTGGTGGCAAATTATCTTAGCATATTTGTTGCATTCCGGTATTTCTAGATACCTTCCATCAAGGGAAAAAGATTGACCCATCTGTGCTTAGCAATTGCTGGCATGCATAGAATAGGATCATAACCATCGAAGGTGGTAAGCTGAAATTGTATTGTCTCTAGAAAAGGATCATAGCCATCGATGTGATAACACGATCGCCTCAGTATAGCATGCCGCATGCTATGCCGAGGTAATACCTTTTGGTGACCTCAGTATAACAATCTGTACCACGTGTTAAATACTTTGGTGACCTCGCTTGTTAGTTGCAATACCTTTTTTGGCGATGGTCCAGATTGTGGTTGTCTCTTTGATGCTTGGCAGGGTGCGGAGGTGAAGTAAAATGGAAGAGTTTATCTGCTAGCTTTAGGTGCACGGCCGTGCGCATGTGACACAAAAATAACATGCAGCTTCGCTTGTTTCGATCAGGCAGGATAGGCTCAGCCCATGTTAGTGGCAACATAATTATAAAAGGATACTTGCTATTTTGGTAGTCTGACGAGGTTAAATGGAACCATCGGAGGTGGTAGGGTTAAAGGCTTTTGTCCAAAGGTGATGACCTCTGATAGGCATAACACTAGGCTCGGCGGAAGCAACGCAAAGATGAAACGAGCTTGTCACATGCAGGTTCCGAGGGTAGTTTCTGATGTCCGGCAGTCATGGAAGCATAGCTTCATGCCTTGGACCAGCTATCAGCTTAGGGCGGCAAATCAGAAAAAGATGATTAGAAACAAAAACATCAAAGGTGGTAAGATTAAAGTATTTTATACGGAGAGGTGGAACATAACCCTCGATTGTTGTATTGCCCGTGTAATCGCCATGCATGCATGTGCAGAGATCGGCGCTTGCCACGAAAATTGTTTCCACGAGGGTCGAGCTTGCCGCGGATGTCTGCACTTGCCGCGAGGGTGGAGATTGCTGCAAAGGAGCTTGCCGCAATGGTAGAGCAACTTGCTGCGAGGGTGGAGCTTGCTGTGAAGCAGCTTGGTGGCATCGAGGGTTCAGCACTTGCTGCCAAGGTTCGAGCTTGCCGTGGAGGTCGTTCTTGCTGCGAGGGTTCTAGGCTTCAAGCAACCTCGAGGGTTCAGCTCTTGCTGCGAGGGTTGGCTTCTGGCCGGAGTTCTACGGAACGTGCGAGGTTAGCTAAGTTCTGTCTCCTGACTCGAAATTTGCAAGGTTAAAGGGGTTTTTTTTCCGTGCGACGATCGAGGGTGTTTAGATTTTGTCATGGAGTTCAGATAGAATGTGCGAGGTTAGCTAAGTTCTGTCTCTTGACTCGAAACTTGCGAGGTTAAAGGGGTTTTTTTTTTCGTACAGTGCTCGAGGGTGTTTAGATTTTGTCACGGAGGTCTGTGCTTGTCTTGAGGGTTCTTTCTACATGCTCGCGTGGTGCCTTGGCATTGGATGGGCTTTCCCTTCGCTGGCAGGTTTTGGAACCACGGCCATGTTTAGTTACTCCCAACTCCCAACTTTGACACTATGCAAAAAGAAGATTCCCCATCACATCAAACTTGCGGTACATGCATGGAATACTAAATGTAGATGAAATTAAAAACTAATTGCACAGTTTTGTTGTACTTTGCGAGACGAATCTTTTGAGCCTAATTAGTCAATATTTGGACAATAATTCACAAATACAAACGAAACGCTACAGTGTGCTACAGTGCTGTAACAGTAATTTGGCACCTCCCAAATTCCCCAACTAAACACGGCCCACGTAGTGGTGCCAAGTGCTGCGCCTCGCTAGGTAGCTTAGGAACTTGTGACTGGTTTCCTAAAACCTTGACTGGGATCATCGAGGGTGACATGATTGAAGTGTCTTGTCCAAAGAAAAGGAACATGACCCTCGATGGTTGACATGGTTGTATTTGACTTGGGCCTTGTTTAGTTGGGGAATTTGGGAGGTGCCAAATTACTGTTACAGCACTGTAGCACACTGTAGCGTTTCGTTTGTATTTGTGAATTATTGTCCAAATATTGACTAATTAGGCTCAAAAGATTCGTCTCGCAAAATACAACAAAACTGTGCAATTAGTTTTTAATTTCATCTACATTTAGTACTCCATGCATGTACCGCAAGTTTGATGTGATGGGGAATCTTCTTTTTGCATAGTGTCAAAGTTGGGAGTTGGGAGTAACTAAACATGGCCTTGGTATTTCACTTCCAAATGATTGCTGGCACGAGCTTAAGTATGACCGGAGCTGGGCAAGCGGGGTGCTAAGCGCAACTTAGTTCACGGAGGTTCCAGGCGCATGTTGAATTGTGCATAGACAAACATACGAGATTGTGAGGTTTAAAAGTCAAGGAAGGTAGCTTCAGTTGCGAGGGTTCCGTGGCTTGGTACATAAGGTTGAAATCGCAACTCTTAGTTGCTTCGACCGTGAAACTTTAAACCCTGCGAGGTTAGTGGTTGCTTCGATCGTGAAACTTTAAACCCTGCGAGGTTAGAGGGAAAACAAGTATACATTGAAATGTAAAGTTGATGCCGCAACTTGTTGTTGCCTTTGACTCAGAGCTTGCACATAAATGCAAGGTTTTACTTGCGTAGAAACACAAGGTTTGAGTTGTTCACATCCACTGTTGGGATAAGCAAACATCTGCTTGCACAGAAATGCAAGGTTTTACTTGCGCAAAAACGCAAGGTTCGAGTGTTTGCATCCACTGTTGGGATAAGCAAACCTCTGCTTGCACAGAAAGGTAAGTCCCGATTGCACAAAAACGCAATGTAGTGGCCTTTTGAGGCTTAATAAATAAAAATGCTTAAAAGGTAGAGACAATGCCGCAACTTTTTGTTGCTTTTGGCTTTGAATGTTTGAGCAAAAAGTAAAACCGCAGAAAAGGTAAACTTGTGGGTTGTCAACCAACTTCTCTTTTGCGAAATCAAATAATAGAGGCCTCTCGAGCTTTTTTGATTCATGCATGAAAGTTGTGCGTCCATGCAATGGGATGCTTTGATGCATATGAATGAAATGCTTGCATATGCAAAGATATATCTCATAGTTGCCATATCATCAACCCTGCAAGAGAAGGTAGTTTCGATTGAAACTTGAGCACGTAACAAAGTAGTGCTCTGAATTGCCTTAATCAACCTCCGAAGGTTGTGCTTGGTACTTTGAAAACCATTATAGTGGAAGGCCAATGACTGATGAATGCCAATAAAGATAATTCCAATAGTTGATGAGAGCCAAAGGTCCGTAAGATATATCACTTGATGAAAACCAACGCACCATTAAAACCAATATATCATGTCCTAATTCTTGACTTGGTTACGAGTTGAAAACCAATGTACCTAAAAATAAAAAATGTGAGGGTCTAATATACAAGGGTTAGCTTAAGTGGGTGGAGAGATACTTACATGGTGAGAACCTGCATATTAGAGTGGAAAATTTTCAATATTAAGATGTAGCTTGCATTATTTTTTAAAGATGTCTCGATCGGAGATCACATGCCTCATTGAAAGGATCTTGATGTCACCTAGAGGGGGGTGAATAGGCGTAATCTGAAATTGTCACCACTTAAAACAAATTAATCAACAACTTTCGGAATCTCCGATAAACTCTCTAGAAATTTTCGAAGATATGAAACACACGTCTTAAACAACGGAAGAATATCTCACTGCCTGAAAACCGGAACATCCAGTTTTATCCCTAGCAGTGACAACCCCTTAAACCTTATGTTGAGCAAGAGATATAAAGATCAAACCAGTCTCAAAGAGTATGCTGAATGATGTATCTTTAGTAGAAACACAAAGTTCCTGCACTTCACAAACACTAACACCCGAGTAGATCAATCAATGTAAGGAGATCAACAATTAAGTAGAAATGCAGGGCAAATGTATGCAAACTAGTGAGGAGGCATGATGATTTGTTTCACCGAAGTTCAGATTCACCACCGAGCGAATCCTACATCTCCGTTGGGTGCTTTCAAGGAAGCCAGGTTGCACTCAACCCTTTCCCCACTTCGCTAGTTAGCTTCTTCCCTTGCGGAGGCAAAGCTTGACCTGCACAAATTGTCCCGTGGCTCACCACACCTTGGTAGCTCTTGGACAACGCCTAACCGTCTAGGAGAAACACCTCCAAGAGTAACAAATGCTTCACTTGTAACTTGACAAGGTAAATCAGTGCTCAAACAAATGAGTGCTCTTCTAATGCTCTCAAATAACCCCTCTCTACTACCCAACTCACAAGATCTTAACAAAGATCACACTACCTCACAAAGAGCGGTTGGGGAGACCTATTTGGCTTTGGCTCAGGTTAGAACAGGAAAGAAGCACACTGACAACTGCAAAAACAACAACCGGTCACTGAGGGGGTTGTGGGGTATAAACACTCCACTCCCCAAAAACAAGCCGTTAGACATGTCAGACCAAAACCGGAACTTCCAGTTTCCCCAAACCGGAACCTCTGGTTTTCAAACCAACTAGCCGTTGCAAGTTGAGTTCCGGATTTTTTCGAAAATATTTCCGAAAACTTTCGGAACTTTATGACTATTAGTGTGTACGTGTGGCCTTTGTGACTCTTTCCTCACATAGGATACTTGAGCACTGAGACTATATCAAATGATCATGTGATGCATCCTTCTCGATAGTGCAGCACACCTAAACTCAAGATTAAAATAAATATACCATGTTCATCTTCTTGAGCTTCATTTCCTTTAACCATGCCATACTTGATAATCATGTCTTCTTGAGAGATGCATCAACCTTTGTCTCTTTTGTTTGAGCACTTCAACCTTGAGCTAGTGACTTGGATCAATATTCAATCACATATGAGTGAAAAGCCAATTTTAGATCACAAGTCACTTTTTCATATGACTCAATAAATGTTTGATGCATCCCATTGCTAAACTCGGCAAAGCTTTACTTGATACCTCAAAATCTTCCAATTACTAGACCCTTCACCCTAGCAAAGCTCATGGCTCAAGTCACCACTTGACCATATTTTACCTAGTCCCTTGGTACTAATCACTTGCTTGATTTCTTCATCCAATCGCTGTCGTATTTGAGTCTAGCTATGCTTTGACATCATGAGTGAAACTTACTTGAGATCATATCTTCTTTTGACTTTTAAATCCCAATTACTTACAACAAGCTTCCCATCTTATTTAGAGACCAACCAATATGTCAATGCCCTTATGCCTCCATCTTTTCTTTAATTTGCTTGTCATCTATCTCATATAACCATCATGGGATTCACATAAATTTTCCACTTTGTTATTTTCATTGTATGAACCTTTTAATACAATTCCTTCCACAAAGATTGTTCGTCAATATAAATAACCTGCTCATAAACTTAACAAGTTCATTAGACCTTTAATCATGTTCTCATTCAATACATCAAAACCCACTAGGGGCCTAGATGCTCTTTCACTCATCCAACCGTAATATAGTAACAACAAAATAAACAGATAAGTCGACGAAAGCTTGCTTATGATCAAAGTTTTTGTGGACTTACTTTTGAAGCATCATGCTCTAGTCAACATCGCAACTCTTGGTTGCTATGACTGTCAATTTGAACTTAGTCTCGTGTGAGATAAAACATTGCATTGAAAATTAGTTGGTGATATGTTGGCATAGGTTAGATAGCCACATGTATAAGTAGTGCAAATAATCACATGCTTACTAGAGTTAACTTGTATTGGTAGAGAGATACTTACATTGGTGAAGTCTTGCAAGTTAGTGAGAAAAATTTCTAAGGAAAAGAAGTGAGTTTCTAAGTGTAGCCCCTCTAGGGCTCTAGACAAAGTATGCAAAGTATGTTGGAGCAACTTGTGTCATGTGTTTTGTCACCTTTGTGACCCTTAAAATGACTTGGTTGAGAAAGGACCTTATAACTTTGAGCCCACGAATGAATTCTTTGCTTCCGAAGTTTTTTTTTGGCGCACATAGATGATGAATGAAATGACTTGATGGTGTTGCTTCACGTGAATGTGGAAATAGATTGTTGCACTGCGTATTGACAGCAGCTTCATGGGTCGAGATTGTTGCATCTGCTTTGGTGTTGTTGATGGGCGTCTGGTATTGATAGCTCTTGAAGTTTCGCATGGGTCTGCTCTATAGTCGCGAGCATCGTCATTTGAAGACAAACCAATTAAAAGAGAACAAAGGTTGCTGCTGAGTTGCTAAAAGCATCTGCGCATCAGATCCTAATAAAGAGGGTGGATACCTATCGGATCAAACAGCACATTATCCTATTCTTTTATGAAAGAAATGCACAGAGCAACATGATTAGGGAGATGGGATCAGAAGTAATGGACCTGCAGGAGAACTGATGGCGTGGCGTGGATGACAGGACGAGTGCGTCGCGGCGGCGGCCGGAGGCACAGGCGATGGATGGCAGCGGCAAAGTCCGGAGGCGACGGTGATGGATGGTGGGGACGACTGACGCCAGCGGTGAGAGGTGCAAGGGAAGGGCCACCAGAGCGGCACGGTCGCTTGGCACCTACGCCGACGCCGACGCTGCCTCCTTGTCCGCCTACTACTTCGGGCTGGTGCCTCCCATGGCGAACCTCGCGGATAGCACGCGCTCCACGAAGATGTCAAGGAGGTCGCGCCCGCTCCTCGCGTCGGCGTCAACATCGAAGCGGTCGGAGGATAGGCCGTGGCCGCCAAATATGATGCGGGCACTGGAGTGGTACTTGAACTGAGCAAGGCGTCGCCGTCGTTGATGTGCGCCTAGCAGAGTGGGCAGCTGGCGCTGGCCAGGTGGAAGGCATGGATGAAGCTAGTACAGCACATAGTAGGTCGAAGTTATGATGGATGTCTTATATTAATGAAGCATCCCCACATAAGTAAAGACTAAATGTGATACAAATATCAGTCCAAGGAGGCTGATAACACATTTATTCAACAGATGGTTCATAAACCGTACAACTCCCGAGGGGGCGGGCGCTAAAGCCATGCCAAAACGGTAAGTAAAACAACAATGGTAACGACCCAAGCCACTACCCAGATGAACGCTAGATAGCACTCGAGACTACACGCTAGCGAAAGCATCCTGCAAAGGGCAACGCCACAGGCAACGTTAGGTGCGGAAGCAACCACCTACTCAATGTCCTCAGCAACGAAGTCCAGGTCTTCCTCTGAAGCAACAAAATAAGGGTGAGTACAAACAAGTCATAACAAGGATAAAGCTAAGGTTCATTTGTAATAAAGCTAGATTTTTAACATATACAAGGGTTCACTTTCAGAAGGGTTTCCACAAAGTATTTATTTAGTAACCGAATAATTGAGTGAGGTTGATCCTACACAAAGGATCCAAATTTTAATACTACCGGACTCCCCGTCCGCGGTAACTCATAGCACAACTGCCAGACACTTCCAAAATCCAACACACGCCATGAAAACCATCCACCTCCCAAAAACTATTTATGTGATCAAGTCGTAACTCGTCCAATACCGTGGACACGGTTATTTGAATAGGTTTTAACTCTGCAGAGGTGTACACTTTACCCACAAGTAGGGCGTCGCAGCATGATCACCTTAGTGTCAGTGTGGATCCTATCAAAGTCATTACCCATCTTAGCTAAGACCTAACTAGCCAACACGGGAGCAACCAAGGGGTCGATGACCTACCAACGAGATCTTAATAGGAACCTAAGCCACATGTGCTTACTCCTTCTCCATGGTCTCCCGTTTCTCACTAGCTCTCTTGATGGCTAATAGACTAGCTAGTGAGATTTATGCAAGCCTTTGCCGCATACAAAGGTCGAGTGGTTGCACGATAAATTGGGTTAGGCAAGATGATACATCAATTTGGTCCTTAATCCAGATAACCCAACCTGCTCAACCACTAAGGTACGAGCCCATCCTAGCATGTCACACAAGAAACATCCATCTGTCTCATCTAAACATCTTTCCTTATTTTCCACCAAACCCCCTATTTATTTCCAAAACACTCACGCATTTATCTTCGGCAAAATATTGTATTCATGATTGAGTTATATTAAAGAAAGTAACCAATTCCTAAGCATTCTAGCAGCAATTATCTTCTAAATAGAGCATATCATATTTAGAGATAATTCTAGGTCATCAAGGAATAATCATAGCAATCAAGGGGTGGCTATCCAACCGGGTCTTTAAGGAGTAAAATAATATGCAATTTATAAAAACGGCTAATAGGTTGTGTCTGTAAAACTGGGATAAATATGCATCAAAGGGTGGGATTGGACTTGCCGTCCTCAAACCTTCCGGGAGTTCCTGCTCGCGGTACGGGTCCTCGGGCTCCGGCTTGTGGTACTAGCCTCCAAGCTCCTCTTCAGGCTCCTCCTCCTCGGTCACTCCGCGATCTACGATACACACAAGCGAGCACACAATAAATAAAAGAAAATAGAGTTTTACCCGTTGAGCTCGGAGAGAGAGTGTGAACCAAGAATAGAGGAAGGAAGAGTCTTTTCAGGGGATTGGTAGATGACTCAGTGGGGATATGTTTGAGAATGACGTGGTCGAATTTGGGGTGCATAGGAGGAAATTTGGCGCATAAAATGTCGATGAGAAGGTGCTTAGGGGCTAGTTTAAAGGGTCCAGGGACCTTCTTGCGAGAACTCTTTGGAGAGGGACGGGCTCCTGGCGAAAAGGAAAAAGAAGGGGGGGAGTGTCTTGGTGTAAAAGGGGGGAAATTGCAGGGGCTAAATTGAAAAGGGCCAAATCCCCTTTCTTCCCCTTCAGAACAGAGAAGAAGGGTGGAGGGGAAGTGGTGGCCGGCGGCGGAGCCAAGTGGCGGGGAAGGGAGAGGAGAGTGAGGGGGGTCCCGTTTTACCCTCTATCCTTGGGTGGCGGTGATGGGAGGTGGGGCGGTGGCAGGGAGCTAGCGACAGCAGAGGCGGTGCCCTGGTGGCGGCGGTCTGGTGGCGGGACTGGGAAGAGGGAGGCAGGGGGAGATGGCCGGGGCACGGTGATGGAGTGGAGGACCTTTTATAGGCCGAAGGAGAGGGGGGCGACGGGCGGTGGCAGACGGTGCACAGGGCGGCGTTGTGCGCCGGGATGCACAGGCGTGGGGCCGGCACGGGAGCGGCACGACAAGGCACGCGCAAGAAAGGGCGGTGCTGTGCTCGTCGGCGTGCAGGGCGGCGAGCGGTGCACTAGCAGGCATACGGTGGCGTGCGCGTGCGGCGAGCGCGAGGAGAGCATGGCGCAGGGGTGGGGCCCGGCGCAGGAGGGCGCGGGTGTGCGCGGGGTCGGGGCGGGGGTGTGCGCGGGTGTGCGCGTGGCGAGGCGCGCTGCGGCGCACAGGTGCGCTGGCACATGGTGGCGGGGCGGGGCTCGGCGCGGGCGTGCAGGGGTGCGACGCAGGGCCGGGCAGGAGGCAGGCTTGCGCGGCCAGGGAAGGAAGGAGGAGAGGAAAAAGGAAGGGAGGGAAAGAAAGAAGAAAGGAGGGAGAAAGGGAAAGGGAAAAGGAAATGAGAAAAAGAAAAGGAGATGGAGTAAAAAGAAAAGGGTAGAATTAAATTGTGTGAAAAGTTAAAGAGAGAGAGAGGGAGACGGCGGGGATTGCGGAAGTGGTTGCGGCACGAGCGTGGATGGAGTACAAAGGAAAAGGTAGAATTAAATTGTGTGAAAATTTAGAGAGAGAGAGGGAGACGGCGGGGATTGCGGAAGTGGTTGCGGGCACGAGCGTGGCGGTCTTCTGACCAGCACGCGGCGTGTCACGTGGAGAGGAAAAGAAAAAGAATGGACGGTGGTGGGCTTTGGTGCCGGGATAGTGAAATCGCCGGGAAGATAGGACTTGGGAGGTCAAGCGGTGAAAAGATTTTGAAAATAATTTTTAGCAAGTAATTTAATTTGGTGAATTTTAGAGATGTTACAATGAAGCATACGATGTTTATGTTTAAGGGTGGGAGGTCATATCTTACTGGTAATCGAGTTCTAAACGTGCGAAGCAAATTATAGGTTTTATGAGCTGAGTTGAGACAATATTACAAAGTTCAGTTTACAGATTGAAAACAGAAATACGGCCTACAGTACAGCACAAGAGAGAGAATTAACATCTAAGCCCTAATAGATTTGTTGCAATCGGTGGTTAGGTACTGAATTGCCCACGGCAACCCTGATTTCTCACTACAAAACAATTAATTTCATAACTGCTAAAACCTGAACCTATTTGCAATTTGATAAGTACTGAAAAACACAGATCAATCAGAACCACCTCGCCTGCCTTCGAAGAGTTGATCCGCTATCTCTGCGACCTGATCGGAAGTGAAATTGGCTGGAACTGGTGTCAGGAGCCGATTTTTAAAGGAACCTGATGAATCTGCGTAGCAAAATTTGACAATTGCCGCCAACCGTTTGGAACTCCCGCCGCTATAACGGAGGATCAACCAGCCGAGGGTTCTTTTCGTGGGTAAAATAGATGGATTTCCTTCCCACCATCTCATTTTAATCATCTGTTTTGCCATGGTATGCAATGTGGTCGTTGGGCAACACAGGTTAGCGACCACAGGGGCGGCTGGATAACGACGGGACTTAAACTCGTCGTCGCCTACCGTCCGTACCCCTTTGCCGAAGGTGGAACAGCCCCACGACAACCACATGTTGTACGTGGTTGCTAGTTTCAGGTCGTTAATACTCCTTCCTGTTGTAGTGCAATGCCGATGCTGTCAGCTCGGATGGTGGCTGCTGCAGAAGCCCTTGTCTGCTCGTGGTATAGAACCTGCATCACAATCATCAGAGGTAGGCGCTCGTTCTGCACAGCATGAGCACATGCATCAGGCGACAACTTCTTGCAGTCCATGAGGGCGCAGAGCCTCTTCTTATCGCTCTTGCCCAAGCTTGGGTGCTCCTGCACAAAATTTAAGAGAAATATGTTAACTCCACAATTTTTTCTAGAATCAAGAGAAATAGAATGTGTATCTTAATCCCCATGACATACTAGTAATAGTCATGCACCTGAAGAAATTTAACAATGACAAAAACCGGCACTATCCAATATGCATCAGGAGTATATTTTGAAGTAATTAGCATAATAAAGCAACTCACTATGTATATGAAGTTTCTCAGAGTGGTCATAAAATTTGAATTGGTAGTTGTAACAATACCTTCAGATACATATCAATGGCACGGTATAGCCCATCATGAACTGGCCTTGAATTGCCTGAAACTGTCTCAGCTAGACTGAAAAACTTATAAACAGGTATGTTTGGGTCCTTTGCAACCTCTGCAAGATATCCATCGACAATTTTGGCCACCGTAATCATTGATGCACTAGGAGCTGAAACATGATCATTCACTTCCCCACCATTATGCTTCTGGGCATGCTTAGAATCTTGTCTGACAAATTCCTCAACAATGCTAAGAATCAGGTCAATGTCATAAACAGTGGTATCACCGTCCACTGTAGGGATCAGAAGATCAGACACTGATGCTTCTTCCAGTTGTTGGGCAATACGCTTCATAAGCTCTTTCCTGCACATCTCTCCAAACTTTAGCAGATTTGTTGCCTTCAGTAGCTTTAAGAGGAAGCTGCATGAGACTGAACCTTTCTCAGATGGCAACAGGCATGTGATGGTAACTAGCATTGCCCGAACCTTTGCATCACCATGGATCATTGATACCTTTCTCAACGATGGAAGTTTCTTGTAAGTATAGGCTTTGATTGCCTCACCAATAACATCCTTGGACACCATACATTTGGTTTCGATTGCTGTTATGATTCGCTTGTAGGCATCAATGTCAAGATCAGTCGGATCTTCAACCCACCTGTTGAAATATGCAATACATAGTTGGAACATTCTAGAAGATTGTGGAGATCTCAAGAGACTAATTTTGCCATGTATAAGGATAAGATCATTGCAAGGTAAGAAGGTTCTAGAAAATTGGAGAGAATGCATGAGCCATAATTGCCATGCTTCATGGTGAAGTGTAGAATACTTTAGAATTAGATATTTTAGTATGGTAGAAATATAAGAAACTAGATAAGGATGAGGAGGGCTCTAGAGTTAGGATATTTTAGATGGAAGAGTGTGGAAGTTGCCACATGGCAACACCATAATGATTATGAGCACAGTTGCTCCCCTCTCTCCTAGCTATACCATGGTATAAAGTGGCATGTGAGCCATAGGTGAAGAGATGGCAAGGTTACCATGTAGTGTAGTGGTGTCATAATAGGGTAGCCACATAAAGAATGTAAGAGTGAGTGTTGTATCCGCACACTTTAGGAAATACTCACGACCTTCATTTCCAACCCCTGGTATTCATAAAGAAACACATACCATTTTTAACGCGGTAGGAACAATGCAAGAAAAAAAATCTCAAGTATTGATGCAAGTTATTCCTCAATCATGTTGGTACATAGTCTGATTATTTCTTAAAAATGTAATAATTGTATTTTCATGTGTTCATGATAAAGATATATACAATTGCTACATTGATGCGGCAGTTATTAACATTCACTTTAGCCTAAGTGCTAAATGCCAAACAGTATGTCACCTATTGTTTAGCTATTTATTTGACTAGACGTACATTTAAACAGGTTAAACTGTCATTAAATAGAATAAATAGCTGATTAAACGGACATGACTAGCCACTGTAGCATTTACAAGGCATAAAAACAGACTAAACAACCGTGTAGGCAACATCGAAACATAAGACACTTACCAAGCTGAGCATGAAAAATAGTGGCAGCAAATATCATTCTAAGGTGGTCAGCAAGGAGACGATATGCAGTATCAACTCCATCGATATTTGCAGAACCTACTTTACCGAAGTACAATCCAAACACTGCATTCAATACGCATATCAAGTAATCATAAGATGTTGGTGACCATGGAAACCAATAGGATAAAACAATCAGTTATCATGAGCAACAAAAGATACGTCGAAGCATGGACATGACAAACTTACGTAATTGATGGCACCAAATATGTGACCGAGGACATCTAAATCATAATGGCCTTTTTTTATCTTAAAGTATAGTAGCTAAACATTCGACATTCATCCGTATTAACACATGCTTAGCTTGCAAAGGCCCCAAAACACCATCTGCTTGCCTATTAAACTAAAAGTTAAAGAAAGAAAAATACATGAGTCAGTAGATGCAAAGACATTGTGTACCAATACAACTTTAACAATTTATTACATATAAGAAGCTTCATTTATGTATGCAAAAGATCATAACCATAAGCGACAGAATATAAAGCCAACCTGAAGAAACACAAGATGGCATATCTCGACAAATTTATCATCATTTATGTTCACTGGAGAACAAATACCATCTTGACTGTCTGAACGATAAAAAAAATTCCAACACATGGACTAGTCGGACCACCTGTGCAGAAATCAGCCTATTCAAGCAAAGAAGATAGGATGCGTCTAGTCAATAGATATCCACATTAATTCAAAGTAAAGTTGATACAATATTACACTGTTTCCCCTATATGCTTCAGCAATATTTTCCTTGACTCAATGTCCGGTTTCAAACCATAAGTCATGTCACCATCGAAGCATGTGACATAGAATTTATGTTGCGGTAACTCGTATCTCTGCGTATTAAAGACTCGGCGTATTAAAGAACCAGTCATCAGTAGGTAATAAGAAGGTGGCCTTTACATAAAACATCAGACACCAGTCATCATTAGGTAATAAGAAGGTGGCCTTTACATAGAACATCAGACAATTTTGGACCATAATTGTCTATGTTATTTTTTTTCTTTTTTTCAGGTACCCTTGTCTGAAGGCCTAAATCAACATGACACAACAAATAGGTAATGCATCAGAATCAAGATAAGAGGAACTTTCAAATTGTAGCCCTAAGCTTTATATTCATGCAGTAGCTTGACAAGCAACTCGCACACACAAAAATAAAACTTACAACAACAGAGTATCTCTCAAATTGTGGATTTTTTAAGGAGGCTTCCATCATATCATAGACTATCAATGTTCAGAGTGAATCAGAGTACCGCAAAATAAAACTTGTACCACAATTCTTACTACATAAACTATACAGTCCTTTCACTATTGACACAACGTGCACAAAACCACTTGCCAGCGCCGGACGTTCGATCCGGGTGCTGGCATCGGACGCTGCAACATTCGTCTGATTGGAGCTGTATAAGCACATGAAATTTCCCACCGCAACATTTACAGATGTTGCATGCAACATGACCGATTCCTCTGCCTCCTTTTCACGTTGTCGATGTTTGGACGAACAAGCTTGAGGCAAACCATCCCCTGACGAACTCCTCCTTCCCAAGTTATGGTTAGAAGTAAATTGGCTGACGCATTCCGCATATCCTCCCGAGAATCAAGTTTCGATTAAGCATATGCCCGTCAACTTCTACCTATTATTGAAAAAAAACTACCGCTGGAACATCCAAATTGACTCGCCGTAACATGAAAATAAAGTAATTTCACCATGCAAAATCACTTGCTGCAATACGAAAAAAAAACTAATGCCAGCATCCAACCTCACTTGTTGCAACATTGCAAGAAGGTAATCCCAACATTTATATTCACTTGACGAAACATTAGAAAAAAGATAATAAAGCATCAAAATTCACATGATGCAACACCAAAAAAAAGGTAACTCCAACATCAAAAATCAGTTGGTACAACACTAGAATCATCCACTGCAACATCCAAAACCATGAATTGCAAAATCCAAAAATTCTCATATTGCAACATGAAGAAACAATAAAGACAACATCGGAATTCAGCTAACGCAACATCACCGATGATAGCCGGCCATGGGCCCCGGACATGGAACACCCGAGAGATTGGGTTCATCCGATGTGGCTTCCTGATGGCCAGCTTCCACCGGAGGAGTCCCCGGCACCTGCGCTTCCGCTGAGGGAGAGGATGTTGGCGAGGTTGTTGGAGCAGAGGAACAGCAATGCAGCATCCTGGTGTTGAGCACGACGCGACCTCGTCGAGGCGCTTCCGGGGAGAGAGAGGAGGTTGGTGTCAAGCAGCACTTGTAGACACTATCGCACCGGAGGCAAAAGGGCTGAAGGTGAGGGAGATAAGCTCCTCAAGGTGGTCGACATGATCCTCCCCCATGGCCTAAGGAAGTGAGGAGGTGCGACGGCGTGGGGATGGGGCAGGAGCTTCCTGACAGCTTGGGGCAAAGCATGTGGCCATCTAGCGATAAGAAGCTGCTAGCGGCAGCGGTGATGGGCGCGCGGCGCGATGAATGTTCTCCAAGAGCCACGATGTGTGCAGTTGGAACTTGGAAGCCGAGGCAAACGTAGAGCGAAAGGATAAGCATAAAGCTCATGTGGCGTGTGAAGCTGGAAACGTGATGCTCTGCTGCTGTCACGTGGGATGAGGAGGCCGTCCGAAATTTTGGTCCTGTCGGACGCCTGAGCTAAATCCCTTATTGATTTTGGTTTTGAGATCTGACGACAGGAGAGTACGATGTTTCAGCAGTTCAAAGTCCTACCGGAGGGCAAAACTTCAGCAGACTGAGTGAGGAATCTTCCAAACTTTGGTGCTCAACAGTCAACCAGGTATGGTCCATGTAACGGAACAAGCGCCGCCGCATCTCCCGCGCCCCCTGCCAAGTGGCCAACCGCCCAATCCAAGAAGGCGAGGCCGTGTGACAGGGGTTGCAAGAACGCAGCGACGGAGCAGGAGCTAGCGCGAGGGGAGAGATCCAGAGGGGTAGAGGGGAAGGGCGAAGCGGATAACTGGAGGAGGAGCTTAATCCCATTCGCCAGTCGCGACGGCGAGGTGAACGTAGCCGTTGCCGGAGGGGAAGGACGGCACGCGCAACGGAGAGACTTACAGAAATTCAAGTTCCTACAGGGTGTTTTCGATCGCGATTGCCATTCGCGATTCAAACTGAGGTCTTATATGTAAATTATTAACCGCGATCCAAATCGTTTTTTAATATTTAAGGGGCCTTTCTATAAAACAATCGACCCGCCGCCGTCAGACGAGCCACGAAGCTCCAGCCCCGCCGGCCGCCACCGCCGCCGCCACGACCTTCCCATGGTCAAGGCAGCTGCAGACACCCCTGCATCCGCCCCAGATTTCAGAGAACTCGCATGCTTATCCATCCGAAAACTTGCGCGGTCAAGCGAGTGGGGAGGTTGGAGGCGAGATGGAGGCGCCGGCGGCGCCAGTTGCGGTGACCTGCGAGATCCATTTGCTGTGAAGCGTAAAAGCGTCCCTGCCATGCAGTTCTCGTACTCATCGATGGCTTCCTCGCTTGTGTTTGATGACTCTGACGCTCCAGGTTTCATCCATTGATCCATGACTTTGATTGTGGGGAATTGGCGCAGGATGGCAGGAGCTGGGGTTTTCAGGAACTGTTTTTTAGAGTTCCAGGACAAATAACCCGGTCCGTATGCATTGCAATTTGCAACAGAAGTACAGAACCACAAGTTTGCAGCTGAAAGTTGCAAACTGTAAGATTTTCAGCACCTTACAGTCTCATGCATGCCCCTTTCAGATTAAGTCTTACAGTTACCCACCAAACCCCTTTCAGGAATTCACTAGTAAATACTGTGATGGAATCAATAACGTTTACGACAAAAATCATGTGTCAAACCAATTACTGCTGCTAGGGGTGTTCAAAACCCCAAACCAGTCAATCCAGTCCAAACTAGAGGGAAAGTACACTAAGTATGAATTCAACTAAAGAAGAAGCAGAACAAGGATGGTGTATTTTTCCCTCATCCTGTTTGGGCTGGTTTGGCTGGTTTAGGGTTTTGGGTGCCCCTAATTGCTGCTATGCAAAGATCAGACCTCAAGAATGACTGCAAAAGGAAACCAAAAGGCCATAAACCTTGAGGCTAAAGATGTTGCAAATCAGAGGCCATGATAACACGAGCAATTAAGTAGTATTTCCTCTATTTTAAAATGTATAATGTTTAGTACAAGCTAGTAGTTAAAAAATTCATATACTTAAAAAGGATAGAGTACCAAATAAATTGCTTAGACATGGTTTGCAGGCGCACAGAAAACTCTGAGGGTTATGGATTTCAAGGATTACACTGTGCGAAGATCTATTCCAGCATGGGAAATTACAAAGTAAATTTTATTGCAGCCAAACTGGCAACTTTGCTATTTAGGGCACCCATTTCTTGTACATGCCCAGGCAGGCAGGCAGCCCAGTAAAACGCTAATCAGTATGGAAAGGGAAAAAACATCATTTAAGATTTCATCCGGAACTAGTTTGTTACAGCCCTTCCGTTAGAACTAGGAAGTTTGCTACTCCCTCCGACCCAAATTATAGGTCGTTTTGACTTTATTAGATTTATATACTTTGTTATGCACTTAGATAAATCCTATATCTAGATGCATAATAATATCTATGCATCTAGAAAAAACAAAACGACCTATAATTTGGAATGGAGGGAATACAACCTTTAGATTCCTCCCGTCAAGAAAAAAAAAAGAGAGACAAATAATGAAAAGTAAATAGAATATACATCCTGTAAAGTATCACAAGGAAGACTGCTTAAGATAACATGTTATATTCCCATGACTCTGCAGTCCATTGAACTTTTTGACTACTCAAACCTGAACTTAGTCAAATTGTTGTAACGAATTTCCTTCACACTTCAGCAAACTTGGACAGATTCAGTCGTACAGACAATTTTCCTTCAAACAGATGAATATATTAGCCATAGGTCACATGAGCTTTAGGTTAGATATTGACAGGCCGCTTGTGAATTTTAGCCTTCTCAGCATCAATGATAGACTCCACTTGTTTAACAGCCTCCTCAAGCTTCCCTTCAGCATTTACAACCACATAGTCAAAATTTTGCATGCGTCTCACCTCCTCCCTGGCTGTTGCAATTCTGACAAGAAGCATATCTGACGTTTCTGTTTTACGGTGGATTAGCCTTTTAACAAGTGCCTCTTCACTCTCTGCAACTAAAAATATGAAAACTGCAGATTCACCGAGTATCTCTCTCAAAGTTGCTGCTCCTTGAATGTCCACTCTCAAGACAATGTCACAGCCTTTTGCCATGTAGTCGCGAATCTGGATGCCAAAAGTAATATGTATTAGAAGTTTCAAGTTTGTGTAGATAGACCACTCCTTCAGACCTGTATAGTATTTTTACCCAAAAACACCAAGACACAATTTCTTAGGTGAATATGTGGATTAGATCATTCATTCAGTCCATTCTGCTCAGAAATGATGTCCTTAGGTTCAATAAATGCTTACAAATTCTTTCAATCAAAACATAGCTGGCATGAAGGGGAGAAAACACATACTGATTGTTGGCATACCAGAGACAGCAAAACATGAAAGATAGAATTTGCAGAAATTAACTAACGCAATAATCTTTTAGATGATGGGAGTTTGAACCTCCTATCAAGCATCACAAAAGAGGCAAAAATGGCAGAATAGAACTTACCACTGGACTAAATCAATCATTATTCACAAACCGTTAGCCCGTGACGGTTACAAGGAAGGTGCCATGCCCAAATCATGGTACGGTAATGTTTTTCAACAAATTTCAAAGCATAGTTGTACCCATAGCTCAAATTGACTTGATATGTGTAGCAAATATGATAACAATCAGTTGCAAACACATATACTATTACAGTCTTGTGAGCTATGGTAGGAGCTGAGCTGCTTTGCAAATAAAGTGGAGTGAACCCTGTTCTTTGCTTCACAGAGCTGGGGTAAGACAAGGAGTTGAACCTACACAGCTCACACAAGTCCTGTGACTAACTCTGTATACATATACAGTTATAAACCATCAGACTAACCTAGTAAGACATTACTTAGATAATCTAACAAGTTGAAAGGTGGTTAAAGTTTTATTAGCCACAACATTCATTATAATTCTGGAATTTAAAGGTTGCAAATATTTGTAACTAAAATTATTGTGTGCTATGAGTTACATTTCTATTAGGTACTAGGTCAACAGTGCTGCTCTTTTGCATATGTGTTTTGGGAAAGGAAATACTGATGGGATAGTTTCTCAAGTCGAACAGGCAATTGCCGTCTTTCTGAATTTGGATATGTTGAACTTTTGTACCATGCAATTCAAGGTTCTATGTTTGTTTGTTTATTTTCGTCACTTGAGTCTACAACGATTTCAATGAAAACTTTAGTTTCACCACTGATACACTTACCTCTTGTTCTAAAGGTACAACATGATTTTCAGCAATGATACAATATCTAGTTACTCATATTGCATAAACATAACATCATAAGTGCATAAGCAAACCATTATCAGTGTACAATGGCAATCGTTAATCATTAGGTATTCCTTGTCCTAACTCGGAAGTCATACCTTTTATCTAGCATGGCCATGTACACAAATTCTGAAAGCAAACCAACAATTGTGGTGTAAACAAACAACCAGGACATCATACCTGTTGCTTGGGGATCCCTTTGTACTCCCCATAAACAAGAGCGTACTCAAGCAACTCATCCCTCTCAATCATCGTGAGGAACTCCTCCTTAGTGATGAAGTAATAGTCTTTCCCGTCAACTTCACCTGGCCGCATCGCCCTGCTTGTCGCGGTCACAACGAAATGCATCCCTTCCCTCTCCTCTTGGAGCCTCTGGAGAGCAAACCAATCCGGCATTGTAAAACCAAAGGATGAAACCAGACATGAATCAACACTGCGGTTGCAGGGTATCACCTTGATGACGGCGTCCTTGCCGACACCGCTAGGTCCGCTGATGACGAGGATCATAGGCTGCGGCGGCGGCGCCAGCGGCTCGGAGCTGAACGTGGTGCCCAGCGCCGCCTCCAGTCCCCGGAACAGCTGATCCTGCAGTGGCACAGCAAACGAACACCTCAGGACGCGTTAGGCGATGGAGATAGGAGCAGAAAAGGACAGCGTCAGCGTGTTATCCAGGACCTTCTCGGCGCCGGGGTGAGGCGGCGGCGGAGGGGGGCGGGAGGCGTGCTGCCACCCAGCGGAGGAGGAGGACATGAGGCGGCGGGGCGGTGGGCGGGACGCGGGAGGGGTGGCCGGGGCGGCGCGCGGCGGGAGGGGCCGGCCCCGGATGAGGGATGGGGCGCGGGCGAGGGCGCAGGAGAACCTTCGGGAGAGAAGCATCGAGAAGGTTCTGGAAGGAGAGGGGGAGGGTGGCGGAGGGGAGCGGCGGGTGCGGGGATTGGAGATTGGAGTAGGAAAGGAAAGGATGGCCGATGGCAGAGGGGTTTGAGAGGTTTTTGAGGGCTTTTCTGCCGCGAGAATGGCGTGTTCTAGGGATAAAACGAATTGAGTAATGGTCAGACTACCTGCTATGGCCCTCTTTGAAACAAAAGAAAAAAGAGAAATTGTGGGAGCACAAGAAGAGAATTGACAACGCATTGAAATACGTCCCTCTCCCAGTTGACAAAGCATATGTTCTTGCCCCAAAGTTTCCTCTTGAATGCATTGTTTATTTGTGAAGCAAGAATCTGCCGCGCATCTTTGCAGGAACCAAATACATGGAAGCATCAAGCAACACCAGGATAATCTGCCCTTGTTCCTCCAGCTAAAGACTCATCATGGTTGTCAGAAACTATATTACTGTCACAAAAGTTGCTGCCTGATCAATTACAAGCGCTGCAGCAGCAAATCGAACAACAAATCACTACATCATTGTTTATTTTTCCTTTCTGATGTCTGAAATCTCAATGCACAAACTTATTCTCACAACCATCTACTGCTAAAAATTGTGGACTAACTAATAACGAATCGACTATTCCCAGGAAGAGCAACCCAAACAACGAATGCTCAAGGATACTACACACATCACCACAAAATCCTAGCAATTGTTAGTATACCCTCTCCGAGTTTCCACAAGCTGATGTAAGTACGAGATGTACACTACCAAGAACTCCGGTCACGACGACAGGGACGAGAGGTCCTCGAACACCGTCCGGATCTCCGGCCTCTCCGACGCAGACCGGATACATCGGATCGCGATGCGCAGCATGTCATCCAGCGCCTTCGGGGCGCCATCTGAGCTCCCAGCTTCCACAATGTTCCGGTCGTAGCATTCCGAGACACGCTCCTCCAGTGCTAGCATCCTCACCCAGTCCGTCAGATCAACCACGCCGTCATTCACACAGATGATCTCACCAGCAATCTTCCCTGTCAGCAGCTCGAGCAGAATCACACCAAAAGCGTATACATCGCTCTTCAGAGATGGGCATGGCTTGCTGGTGCTTGAAAACTCAGGCGGGGAGTATCCTAGGGCACCAGCGTTGAGGACCTGCTCGGCCATGCCCGTCGGAGTCATCAGCCTGTGAAGGCTGTAGTCGGTTACCAGGGCAGATGGAGTGGAGTTCTGAATCAGGACATTCGATGACTTAATGTTGCCGTGTGGGATAACACGCTCATTGTGCAGGTAATCTAGACAGTGGGCAATGTCGGTTGCAATGTTCAGCCTCTGGCCTACTGACAGAGGTGGGAGATTCCGCTCTTCAAATTCTGGAGAGGATCAAAATATTCATCAGAAAATGTTCAGATTGTCTGCTGGAAGAATTTGATGAGCGAAGAAGTGAAGAAACCATCTTACCAGACAAGTAGGTAGATAGAGATGTGGCATCTACATAATCCGATATGATGATCCTCTCATGCTCTTTAGGGCCCCAGTAGTAGCCTCGCAGTGGAACAAGATTGGGATGTTTAACACAACCAAGCTTTTTTATTTCACGGGAAAATTCTTTCTTACTCTTAGCAAAGCCCTCCTTCAGCCACTTCACTGTCAGCATGTACCCATTGTCAAGTGTAGCCTTGTAGGATGTCCCATGGCAGCTCCTGCCAATTATCTCAGCAGGGGCGCAAGAGAGCTCCTCTGCTGTGAACACAACTGAATTGTCAAAGAGATGTAAATCCCCAACCAGTTTGTCAGGAGAGTGCACTCTAAAGATAGAGTGACGATGTTGGGTGCACGCATCAGGTGGTGATGATGACAAAGAAGGCATTGATGATGTAGCGCTGTCTTTAAGGGCTGAGCTACTACCAATTGGCTCGTTGAAATAAGCAACATCAACTGGCACATCTTGGGATTCAGGATGTCTTTCCCTTCCAGGCAATGAAACAGCTCCAGACTGTGCAGTAGGCGACGATCCTAATGATACATCATGCATTTCAGTTGTTGAAGTTTCTGCACTTCTATGAGCACTCTGACCTTGAGTTACAGGCTGTTTACCTTGGTTAGTACCTTTTTCACTACTCTTCCAGCTATTGATCTTCCAATGAACAAGCAAAAGCACAATAATCCCGGTAACAAATACAACAACACATACAATCAATGCATATAGAATTCCACGCTTCATGCCGTGCCTTCCCTCATCTGATTTGTCAGAGCCATTTAGTGATTCAGAGCGAGGAAGAATGAGTAATTCATTCCCTGGATGGAAGGATGAATCTGGGAATTTAAGTAAATTACTCGGAACAGAGCCAGACAGGTTATTGTAGGAGACATTAAACTCAACAAGTTCATCAGGGAGGCCATCAGGTATGCTACCATTGAAATGGTTGCTTGATAAGTCAATGTATAGCAAATTCTTAAGCTTGGTGATTGCTCTTGGGATTTGGCCAGTAAAGTTGTTTTGACGAAGGTTCAGCAATGTCAACGCACTTAAATCACCAATGCCTGTTGGCAGTGAGCCATTCAAAGAATTGTTTGAAAGATCAACAAATGAGAGGTTTGAAGTTCGCACAGGGAAAATGGACAGGTCTATGGAAGTCGAGTTCTTGGCATCGGAATTCGAAAGGGGTAGATTCCCTTCAAAGCTATTGCCTGAAAGATTTAGAAAGGTCAGCTTAACCGCTGTAAACAGATTTCCAGGTAAAGGTCCATGTAGCTGATTGAGACTGAGGTCAATGGAAATCAACTCTGGATAGGTTCCAAGGACAATTGGCAGTTCTCCTGCTAGCAAGTTGTTCGAAATCCTCAATGATGTCAGCCTCAAAAACTGGGTTGTCTCATTTGGCCAAGTTCCAATTAATCTATTTGAGCTCAGATCAATCATCTGGAGATAATTTCCCCATGTTCGGGCAACCGATAAGTTCCCAGACAGCATGTTTCCACTCAGATCAACGATTGAACAACTTCCAAATGTGATTGGTAAAGCTCCCTCAAGACTATTGTATGACAGGTTCAGGTACTTCAAATTCGTCGATGTTACACGTCTGATTGGACCTGTGTAAGAGAAAAAAGGGACAGAAACTAGAGGCAATCAGTTCCATGATTGCTAAAATGCTATGCATTTTATAGAAATAGAATGGTTCAAGACATAGCATGCATACCAGTGCCAAAGTATATATACAATAGATGTTTTAGGATTTGATTCAATTCTCGTTTTAAATGAGAAGGTTTATGAATCTTACAAACATTGAATCACTTCTTGAAACCTCAAATTGATAGTTCTAAAAAATTGCAATCAACAAGCTACCACAGATAAACCATTGTTAAGAACTTAAATTTCCTATTGCCACTTTCCTTATTGGTTTAGTATGACATGTATGGAAACGGCCAAACTTGATCAGCAAATATTATTCCCTTTGCTTGCTGTTGTTGATCCAAAGAGGAATAATATAAAATACGAGACAACTAGCAGAACATCATTGCTTTAGCTGTGCACATTGACAGTCTCAAAATTGAGCAATTAGTGACAAAAGATGTATTTTTGGAATATAATGGTGATTCATATAACAGTAGCTCGTACTCCCTCCATTCCAAATTATAAGTCATTCCAAGAATCTTGGAGGGTCAAAGCATCTCAAGTTTGACCAAAATTATAGAGAAAATTATAAAAATTTATGACATCAAATAGGTATACTATGAAAATATAATTGATGAAGAATCTAATGATACTTAGTTGACATCATAAATGTTATTATATTATCATATAAATTTGGTCAAACTTGAGATACTTTGACTCTCCAAGATTCTTGGAATGACTTATAATTTGGGATGGAGGGAGTAGTAGTTAGCAACTTCCGTGTAGAGTCGGAAGAAGGAAATGAGCAATTTCCCCTTCCTACGTATTAGGTGTTTCAGCTGATCCACACCATTTGTATGCTTTAAAATTGTATGCACTGTCAGCTCACAAAAGAAGCCACACACATTGTCTATGGAAAAAAAACAAGATGATGGCAGCGCATTGCACAACAAAGTAAACCCATTGTTTTCATAATGCCCACCTTTTCCATGCATCTCATTATAATATGCTGGTTCAAGCATTAGTAATAATATGTTGTGGAGAAAGATGCATGCATAAAAGCGAGATGAATGCAATATTTAATATAAGCATGAGACTCAGAGTAGAAAAATTATCTGACCTCTAAGTTGGTTGCAGCTAAGGTCCAGTTCAGTCAGCACCATAGAGGTCTCCCGAAAGAGTGCTTCTGGGATGGAGCCTGAAAAATTATTGTTCTGCAGTCGCAACGCCTTGAGGGAGATGACAAAGTTAAACTGCGGAATATTGCCACTGAGCATATTGAAACTTGCATCAAACACCTCAAGACTGTCTAACAAAGGCATCGGATCACTGTCAAATAATGCTCCTGACAGCACATTATGGCTAACATTCAAGTACTGAAGCGTGCTAGCCATAGATGAGTTGTCAGAGATCGATGCCAAGGATCCTGAGAACTGGTTGCAGCTCAAATCGACATGGACTGGGCTCTGCAGCTGCACAAATATGTCATCCAATCTGCCGGTGAAGCCATTGCCACGAAGGTCCAAATACTTCAATTTCCTCAAGTTCCGGAAACCCAATGGCAACGCACCATGAAAACCGTTGGAAGAGAGATTGAGATGCCCCAAACCAGCCAGCTTAGTCAATTCAGGGGGAATTGAACCTGAGAACCTGTTGTTCGACAGATCCAGCAGCTGCAACGACGCCATCGAACCCAGCTCACGCGGCAAGAACCCTTCCAGCTTGTTGTTTGACAGGGACAAGTTCCGGAGCATCGGCATCCTCGCAAGCGCCGACAGGGTAGCATTCCCAACGAGCCCAATGCCGTCAAGCGCGATAGAAAGAATCTGGCCGCCGCTGCACTGCACGCCGTGCCAATCGACGGGACAGCCGTCAGCGTCCAGCGCGCTCGTGGGGTTCCAGGGGGTGGCGGTGGCCTCACGGCGGGACGGGTCTTGCCGGATGCCCCTGCCGAATTCCAGCAGTGCCTCCGTGTCTGAAGCAGCCACCGAAGAGGCCGCATAACACACGGCCCAAATCGAGAGGCACAAGAAGATGAGCCGCATTGCAAGACCCTTCTTTGCAGCCAGGCAATCTTTGCAGCCAGGCAATTGAAGCAATGTTCATGCAAATGAGATAAAAAATTTGGAATACTGAGCTTGAGATGAAGCGGATAGGGTAGGGTTTAAGCCCCTTGGAACCGAGAGAAGGGATTAAGGATGCCGGCACGACAAGAGAGCAATCAGGAAGAACGGAGTCAGGAACCGAGGCATCAAGAAACGGAAACCGCTGCAAATGTGCACAGAGCAAGTTGGAATTTTGTCATCCAAGAAAAGAAATGGCACTGTGCTAATTGCTTCATCCAAAGGATTACTAACCAACGACAAGAGATGGGCCTCGACGGATCTCCACCCCCTCTACGCCGACAGAGTCGCGGCGGCGGCCGGTGGGTGGAGGATCCGGCAGGGAGAATGAGGGGCCGGCGATCCGCTGGAGCTTCCCCTGTATCAATGCTGGAGCGAATGCGCTCCAGGGAGGTAAGAGCGGAATGCAGGCTGCTGCCGCTCCATTTGGGGGTACGACGAGGAGGAGCAGCAATGGCGTGTGTGGAGAGAGTGGGTAAGAGTGTGGATGGAGTAGTGGGAGTGGTACACTAGCAGTGCGATGTGCGAGACCACACTGCTGGCACTGTCCGGGTGGAATGCAGAGGGAGGAAGAGGGGGGAAAAGCCGAGAAGGGGTGGAGGAGGGAGAGCAGCTGGAAAGGGACTCCGGTGACCGCGTTCCTTTTACTACGCATGATTCGAGGCGTTTCACTGGCACTGTCAACCGAAAAGCGCGGCCGTGCAGGGAAAAAAGTTGCCGAATTCCTTTTGGGACGGAAATCAGAGAAATCCGAAATTAAAAAAAATGAGGCAGCGTGGCTTTACTTCACAAAGGTACCTTTTGTACACGAGCGACCGTACTCTTATCCGAGATAACAGTAGTATAGCCACCCACTGGTGCTAACAACATCTTCCAACAAAAGCACTCTACTTCCCCTCCTCTTTTGCGTAATTGGCAGGATTGATCTGTTGGGGTAGCCCAGTGCCAGCCACTTTTTGTCGTGACGGGTCCTATGATTTGAGATTCCTAAACTGTTGAGCGTGTGAAGAGTAGCACTCATACCGCCATGATTAGAGGCGAGACCGCGAGGGGGAATGGCGTCAGGTGCTAATCCCCTTTCCCCCGTTGCAGGCCCCAGGCGTCAGCTACGGCGACACTGCCACTCAGCATGAGCTGCCAGCTGGGCTGTGGATGCGCTGGCAGTAGCACTGTAGCAGACTAGCAGTGTAGGACTGTGGCCTGTGATAGGAGGCAGGCGAGGCGACGATGCCACGACGGCTGCCGGCGCGCAGGCGAAGCATGGTGCGGCACTGCGGCTGCGCTGTCCTTGACGCCATGAACCCCCCAGCTACTAGTAATCGCCGAATCGCCTGTGCTTTTCCAGCCTCCACTGTTGATTCTTCATGCCTCTGCCGTGTGGCTGACTGCTGATTTTGCCAGCTTTGGTCGCTTCCGTAGCAAATCAACCAACTCCGGTGAGCTGATTAATTAAGGTCTCGTTTGTTGTTCATGAATCATGGAATCGATTCGTTCCTGGAGGGTAATGAGTGGATCCGGTCATGTCACTCGATTCTGGAAGGTTTCGTTCCAGAGGTCAAGACATGTGGATTGATTTCGGGTCGCTAAGCGTGTGTTTGGCTTGAAGACAAAGTAGGACGGGATGATCCTGTCCCCATTTTTTGTACAGGACGATCCTATTTGATGTTTGGTTGAGAAGGATGAGTTCGTCCCAGTTTTTTATTTGTACGAGAGATTGAGGGAATGGGATGGATGGCGATTTTAACACCGTTAGGCATAATAAATGGACCCTACATGTCATCAAAAAGTGGACCCACTTGTCATTGCCTATTCCATATTTTTCTTTTTTTTCATCCCTCGCGAGCTCCTCCGGGCGGAGGCCATAGGCGCAGCCCGCCGGCTCGCTGGCGCCACCCCTCCGGGGTCGACCTCACCGGCGCGGAGGCCATGGCTCGTAGGCGTGTCGCTACCGCCCCTCCGGGGTTGAGCTCCCTCGTGTGGAGGTCAGCCCCCGCGCCTCGCCTGGTGAGCTCGCGCGCGCCGGCCGCGGCGGATCTCACCCGCGCTCGCCGGTGGCTCGCCCCCGCCGCCCAAAATCACCCCTTCCGCCGACGGCTATCCGCCGCCTAAGCTCAGCCCCTCCGCCGATGGCTGCCCATCGCCCAACCTGACACCCTTCGCCGGTGCGAATAAACAGCGCGTAACGGGGGCGAAGTGGGATGCCCCCGTCCGCTCGTTTTGGTGGGATGGAGGCATCCCACATTTGGAGGGTATATTCCCTCCTGGGGATGTTCCCGTCCCACCTGTCTCCAAACCAAACGCGGGACGAAGTGGGATCGTCTTGTCCCGTCCCACTTCGTCCCTTAAACCAAACGCACCGTAAGAGATCCGAATAACCAAAATGAGCTGGAATAGAATCAAGACTGTCTCTATTCCGATCCGAATCGAACAATTATTTTGTGTTAGACCGAATTTTAAACAAAATTAAATTAATCCATGTGAAATAGATCGCATTCCATACTGTTCCGAGAGAACGAGACCTAGGCCTTGTTTAGTTGGGGAATTTGGGAGGTGCCAAATTACTGTTACAGCACTGTAGCACACTGTAGCGTTTCGTTTGTATTTGTGAATTATTGTCCAAATATTGACTAATTAGGCTCAAAAGATTCGTCTCGCAAAGTACAACAAAACTGTGCAATTAGTTTTTAATTTCATCTACATTTAGTACTCTATGCATGTACCGCAAGTTTGATGTGATGGGGAATCTTCTTTTTGCATAGTGTCAAAGTTGGGAGTTGGGAGTAACTAAACATGGCCCTAAGTCGGCAGGAAAACAACAGGAGGGATCGGACAAAATTTGAGGTGTTGGCACGGTGTTATTATTCTGTACTGCGCTTAGATCTCCCCCTCCTTTGTTTAGAGAAGAAACATGATGGTCAGGTCAGGACAGTGTTCACATAGGACGGAGCACAAGCTTAATAGTAGAGAAAAATGGAGACACCTGGACTTTCTTCTCACACAATTCAGCGGTCGTTTTCTTTTCCCAGGTCACTCGGATCCGCGACAGGAGGAGGGGAGGTCCTTCCGGAGGCTACAAGACGACGCCGTTCGAAAGCCACCTTGTTCGCTTCTTCGTGCGCGGGTAGCGCGCGGCGGGACGCGCGTTCCGTGCCGTGTTTTTGTTCCCTTGCGCCCAGCGCGCGGTGGCGCTGATCCACGGCTTTTGTTCGCTTGCGGCTGTGCCGACGCCGACGCCGACGCGCGCTGCTGCGACTGTCGCCGCCGCCGGATCCGAGGTCGTGGTGAGTTCAGCCTTCGGGAGGCCGGAGGGGGACACAACAGGGTTGCTCGGTGGGCGGTCGTCAGGACGTGGTCCGGTGTCCGTGACGACACTAGGGATGAGAGCGTTCCCTCGTGGGTTCTAGCTAGTTTGGATGGAGAGTTTCATAACATTAAATTCAATATCACACCAGTAAAATTGCTGATTTGGTAAGGTAATTAATAAAAGAAATTCATAGATGAGTTCATTCCCATAATATTTATTGGTACATTTACCTAATTCTAGTACAGGTAACTATGTAATGAATGAATCTGTACTGAGACGAGACGGGGGAGAGGTGTGGCTGTCGTTGTTGATCTGTACTCGGAGTCGCTTGCGACACCTCTGCACTTGTCCTTGATACCATGATAGCGTGGATGCATCCTCCTACGCGCCTTGTGCAAGCGAACAAACCGCTGGTAGTGCGGGGGGATCAGATCAGTGGCGCCTGGTGGTAGTAATGATGGGCGAGCAAGTGGGACGCAGGTAGCCGGGACAGCTCGCTGTCCCGAGCTCGCAGATGATTACGGCAGTAAGCACAGGGTGATGGGCGCAATCAGGACAAACCGCAGGGCATCACGCACGCAGTAGTGGTATTTCTTTGTTTTGAGGGTATCAGCGGCACTACTTCCAGGCATCGATCGCGGCGCACGGGACCGAACTCGAGTGCACTGCCGCCGCAGCAAGCGGTCTTCCCATCATTAAGTAATCTTCGCCGCAATCAATACGCATCACCTACCACGCCTCCTCCTAGCTACTCCGCCACACCCCACTCACTGATCCACGCAGCATTCTCAAGCGACAGCGAGTAGCAGCCATTCTCAACAGCAGCAAGGGTGTCTTGGCGGTCGCCTCGGCCACCTGCGTGATGGCTCGCTCAATTAAGCCGGGCGGCGCCCCCGGTCCGGTTTCGGAAGCAGCGCGCGTCCGCACGAGCACGGCAAAAAACTGCGGCGCGGGCAGGCACAGCCGCACAGCGGAGTTGATGTCACCGCCCGCTCCCTCCGTCCCTCTCCCCTGCGGAGGGAATGAGGGGGAGCGAGCGGCGCCCGCGGCCGGCAAACTGCGCGCCACTCGCCGCGGGGCGCGGGGAATTATCGATCTGGCGCTCGAGGGACCGCCGCGTGCGGTGCCGCCTTTTCTCTTGGTGCGCGACTGCACGCACGGCCCGGCCCTCTCGCGCGTCGGATCGTAGGGCCGCAGCTTTTGATGGATCTGCCGAGACTGGTGTGGGTTGGGTTGTGCGGGTACAATATTTTGGTGGCGTGTGCGTGGAGATCTGCGGGGATCGGCTTTTGCACACGCTCAATGATGGAAAGGAAGGGCCAGGTGACAGCTATTCCTCGCGCTTACTTCTAGGAGGTGATGGGCGAGCCCGATTTGAGACTGCGAGAGGCTTCAGGAATCAGGACCTTTGCTCTGGATTTGCCGATCGCCCAGCCCACTGCCCCACTCATTGCACACTGGAGGAGAGGAGGGAGGTAGGGTAGGCGCAGCCAGGCACTCCTAAGATCGTATTCACTCATCACCATTGGTTTTCAACCGCGTGCACCGTTGATCGTAACATGGAGTACCAGTAGAGTCCCCCTGAACGCCAACATTTATTCCCCGTAGTAAACGCGGCGTCCATTCGATCGCCAGAAGGAGGGGAATCGAAGGACATGATCAATGGGCATTCAAGCACCGAAGCTGGAACCGTGCCTCGGCGCTGACACTATCCTGGCCGTACGCCCCCGCGTTCGTAATTCCACGGCGTTCATTGATTGAATCATTCATGAAAAGGCAAAAATACAGGCCGGCGTACACGAAAGACCGCACCCTTTCTCACCTTTCGGCCCCTGGCCCCTCTCGGTCATAAAAGACCGGCCGGTACCGGCAGGTCGAGCAGGCCCGGCGTGGCGATTGACGAGACAGCGTTCGGCGTGTCCCCGCGGCACAAACGCGCGCAGGTGAAAAGCCGGCGCGGACAGCTAAAAAGACGGCGATAGTTTAACGGCGCCCCCCCCCCCCGTGCCGCAGCCGCTGTGCGTGGTGGTGGGGGCATGGGAGCGCGTGGATGGGTTTATTGCACATGCCCTGGCCGGCTGCTGGGCACTGCAGCGATGCCCAACGGGCCGTGCCGTGGCCATGCTGACGGGCCAGGACCAGCCGCACGGCCGCGGCCGGACAGGGCTGGCTACAGTGCAGGTAACGCAAGGTAAGCTAGCTCTGGCCCGTCCGCCGGGCGTGGGCGTCGGCGATGGCCGATGGGGAGGGACACCAACGGGTGGATTTATGCCTGGGCGAACCCGCCGCACATGGGTAGTACGGCTAGTAGGGCGGAGTTGCTACAGGCTTACGGCGCCGGACGTTGCGCAGCCGGGTCGGGCGGCGTTGTCTTCGTGTTCCTGTCGCCGGGGGAGTCGCGGCTGGGCTGAGGCTTCGAACAAAGCGTATCAGTAGTGACTTGCATACGTGAGCCATGTTTTCTCGATCGTGTAGCCGTTTAGCTTAAACAAAAAAAAAGAGTAGAGTGTCCAGCTGCAGGTCAGCCGTCAGCAGCTGCTGTGATAAAAAAAAAAGGGGGCTGCCATCGGCATGAAATGTTGGTGCAAAACGAGATTTTTTTATTTTAACCCTTTTAAAACTAAAATTTTAAAAATAAACCCTCTCCAACTAGATTTCAAAAATTAGCCCTTTTGATCACACCAAACAATTTGGCGTGATTCCCTACACAGGCACGGCGCATGTTTTGGCGTGACCAAAGTTCCACGTTTGCCAGCGAGCTGACCTGGCCGGACTTAGTCACGCGCACATGTATTGGCGTGACTGTAGTCGCACCAAGCGAGCTGGCGTGACCGAGCGAGGCCAACCTCACGTGCACCGATCCCTTTTCTCCCCCCGTGCACCTGAGGCGTCCTAAGTCCTCCCCTCAAAATGGATTTGGATTTGAGGAACGAGGAAAACGAAGAGGTGCCCTAAGCCCTCCCCTCAAGCTGGATCTGATTCGAGGAACGAGGAAAACGAAGAGGAAGAGAGAGAAAAGGGATCGGTGCACGTGAGGTTGGCCTTGCTCAGTCACGTCAGCACGTTTGGCGTGACTGCGTTTGGCCAGGTGAGCTTGCCAGCTAGCCTGGAACTTTGGTCACGCTAAACACGTGGCGTGATTGCATAGGGAGTCACGCCAAATCGTTTGGCGTGACCAAAAGTGCTATTTTTGGAAATCTAGTTTGAGAGTGATTATTTTTAAAATTTTAGTTTTAAAAGGTTTAAAAGAAAAAAAATCGCAAAACGATGCAATCGGAGCTTCTTTTTTGTTGCAGCATAACAGAAATGGAAGAAGAAATAATAGATATACTTGGGCTCTGTGGCTCACGGCCCATTCTGGCCAATATTCCCCAATATGGCCCAATCGAAGAATGACTGACTAGGCTTCCTGGCCCAACCCATTAGTTTCAGGACGGGGATATTACAGGTACAGCCCCCTTTCATCAGCCCCAAAACGAACCGCCCTTTCGCATTTTCTCCATGAAGAAAGATTTACACTGTAAGTCTGTAACAGTAGTACCTACTCTTCTTGTGATTTTATTTGGTATCGTGGGCGCTAGTGAGTTTTGATCTACTGGCATCATGGATTTCATGGTGTTACCAATCTTTGTTTGTATGAAGCACCTCCTCAACATGACATCATTGCCAACGTACCTAAGCATGTAGGAGTACATCAGGGACTTCAGAATCACGACGAGTAGAATAGGGATGCAAGTTGGCCATGGTTGGGCACGGTCTGCCTAATTGGTTGACCTATGAACAATAAACTGGACAAATCATAGTGCCACTATAGGCTTCATCAGGCCTGCAGCCAATATACAAGTACTGTGCTGTGCTTATAGTACTGTAACACGTAAATAGACTTGCTTAGCCTTCTGGCTTTAGCTAACTGCTGTTTGTTAGTACACGTCACATGCTGTTGGGAGAATGATGCTTGGCGTGCTTTGCGGCATGAAAGCAGCGATATGATAGATGTGTATGGGAAACTTATTATTAAACATTCATAGTAGCAACTATGGAGAAGATTTTGTGTACGTTAGAAGATCAAGGGTAGATATGCACATGAAGCAGTAAGCAGCACTAGGGGCTAGCAAAGTTGAAATATGAAACATCTAGTACCAGTCATGCAATTTTTATTTTTTATTTCTATTTAAAAAACAGACTTTATTACATCTTTGATAGGCACAGTATACCGTGGCTACTTTCAGTTCTTGTTCGTTGTTGGATCGATCGTTGTTTTTTTCCCCGAAAGACTTGCCACTATCTGTTGGAAGAATGAACCAGCTTCCTGTCCGTAATGTTAGGTGCTATCAGCCATTGACCTAGGCACTAGCTAGGGAATGAGGTTAGGATGCTCTTAAGCAGCCCAATAGCCCATGCATAAAAATCAAAGACAATGAGATATCATCCAAACCTACCCCTTATTATTTATTGCTCACAAAGGATAAAGGGACTTTTTAAATCATACCACTCATCATCATGTTTGTGGCTTTAGCACGTATATTATTATATATGCACTGTTGTATCATCAGTTTGTGGCTATTGGGCTTTGGATTAGACTACCCCCAAGCTCCCAGAGTCCCAGTCACAAATTCAACAGAAAGGACCAAGTGGACTAGACGGAGACGCAAAAAGTCAAAGTGGGGAGTATCATTTGAGGAGTATTCTAATGTGCTGCCTTGACGTGCCTGCAAATCCAAGTAAACAGAAATGCCATGGCAGTGGTTGATTACCACACACTGATATCATCACGTCCTCATCAAGGTAAATATCATGTAAAAATGGGTTAAAACTGAAAAGGAAAAACACCAGAACCCATTCACATAACTTACCTTATAGCTTTTAAAGGCAAAGAGATAAGAAGGTCTTCGTTTTTCATTTCGGTGTTAAAAATGGGTTAAAACCCATCCACATAGCTTCATTCGCCTCGACACAACTTATTGCTCCGGTATTTGCCTTTTGTAGTTGTTGGCGCTAGAAATCGGTCCAGCGGCCGACACACGACCCGGGAGAATCTGCTTAGCTCCTGTTCGGGTGAATGCCCTGGTGCGGTTCGCGCGGCGTGCCAGCCAATCTGACCTGTTGATTGGCAAGGAAGAACACGTGTCAAATTCAGTAACTACGATCGGCTAAGTTTCCGATCGAGAGAGCTAATCGGCAGATCGGCCGATTTACTGTAGTAAAGAAATCGGCTACAAGATAGCACGATCCTTATAGCCTTGTAGACAGAAAAATACTAAAGCAATCGGTACAAAGCTTATGAAAATAGCACTGGGAAAAGATCTAATCGGCAACGAACGGATCTAACAACAGAAAGTAATAAAAGCCGACACTACCGATTCCTAGCAGGATAACTGGTGATAAAAGCTAGAACAACAGGTAAAAACCTATGAATCTAGTTGATATCGATAACTGGTGAATAAATCTAAACGAAACAACAGCGATGCGCCGGAAGTTAAAGCTTAGATATTACTCAATAAACGGAACTTACAGAATCGGCCGGAGATCAAGATGATGCAGCCCTGCCAACCCGCACGAACTCGTGAGAAGAAAAAACGACGGCGAAGTCGCCTGCTTGAAAGTAGTACGGAGAATAAAGTAACTTGTTGTATTGATTGATTGATTCTTTACAGATTTACAAAGGTAGCTATTTATAGCCCCGTACAAATAATCTTCTTAACCGACAAGGACTCTATCTCTGATTCAAATAGGAAACAAATATCTACAAGCACAATCCGTGCTAAACTAATTACCCCACGCTTCGTGGGCTGAACTCCACCTTATCTTTCCTCCTTTCCAAGCCCATACAGGCCCACCTTAGTCCTCCTTCCTGATCGGCCGATTTCTTATCAGCAAAGGGCTGCCGATTGGGAACCTGAAGCGAAGTAGAAGCCACTCGACCGATTCCACACTGTAGCATCTCTTGACCGATTCCCATCTGTATTCCTCCGATTTCCTTCCTCTTTGACGCCGATTCGACTGATGACGAAACCCGGCGTCAACACATGCCCCCCAGTTTCGGAGTAAAACATAGTCTTTTACTTCGAAATTCTTTATAACTTCTCCTCCGAAACGGCCGCAGTGAAAATAGCCTTCTGTTTCGCGGTCTCCCGGCTGATCATTGCAATTTTTTGAAACGGGCGCCCACGACGGCCACTACCCCGAAAAACTCGACGCGCCGGCGCGGTGAAAATTCCATTTTTACCCTTCTTTCAGGCACCCTATAAATATCATTTCACCGCAACTCATCTTCAAGCTCACATCTCTTTTCCAGCGCGCGTGCTTCCTTCTTTCTTCATTCTTGCCATCGAAGTCTTCCAATTCCAGCTCTAATCACTTCTCCCCCTTCCCCTTCAATGGCGACTCCTTCCAGCAACTCCCCAGCACGCGATACCGCAGGAATAATTCCTCCGGCGGAGGTAGCGATGGTCGTCACTTCTCCAACAGACGCAAGGGCTTCATCAGAAATCCCGATTGCGATTCCCTTCACAGCCCCATCATTTGCGCCAACGTCAGCGGCTACGCCGATTACTCAGAACTTCATCCCGGAGGTAAATACCGAATCTTCTCCTTATCGGCAATATTTTTTAGATCTACTCCTTATATTCCTATGCCCTCTTTTCCTTTTTTAGGCGGTCAGGGATAGAATTACCATTCACCTCACGGATAGTCCCGGCCTTGTTTGTCTCGGTCCCATGGGAAACCCAGATCCAGCGATTCTTATAGATTCGGAAACTGACCGGATACCTTTCAAACGTTCCGATATGAACTTGAATCAATGGGCAAGTACTTTTAGATCCTGGCCGAATGAAACCCCTGGTTGGAGGGAATGGTACCAACGGGTGGCTGCATCAAGGAGCGTTTCATGGGATGAGCTTAAAATCGGCCAATGCATCAACCTTTCTCTGTCGCAAATGGAGAAAAATGAGCCGCTGGTGATGGCAGCTTCCTATTTCTGGTCTGATGCCCTTAATGCATTTTTATTTGGTCATGGTCCTATGACCCCCTCTCTGGCCGATGTGGTCCTCTTGACTGGCTTAGATGTATCCTCCCTTGACACGCCTTATCAACTTCTGAACGTTCCATCGCATCGGCTGGACACAAGAGGAATCGGCGGCTGGAAGGGCTTTCTTAGTGATAACAAGAAGACCGGTACTGTCGATAACAGAGAGCACACCGCTTTTTTGTTAATGTGGCTTGAAAAACACTTCTTCTGTGGAAGAGCCGCCGGCCCAACAACCAACACCCAACCTTTAGCCGAGGCACTGTCCAAAGGAAGCCGCATCCCTCTCGGAAAACATCTTCTGGGTGCCGTGTACCATATGCTCCATCAAATCGGCACAAAACTTTCCAAAGGAGAACCAATCGGCAACCCAGGTGGGCCTTGGTGGTTTGTCAACTTATGGTTGAACCTCTATATGAGCAGGATCACTCGGCAACCAGTGGACCGCATGTCATTTCCCAATATTGAATCGGCAGAAGACCCTACAGAGCGTCGCCGATGTATGTCTTACGGCGAAGCAGCGTCAGCTTTTCCAGGTTGTGCATATTCTGCCACAAAAGTAGCCGAATACTTTCGGTGCTTTTACAACGGATTCAATGAAGACGCCACTATCTGGTTCCCATACCAGCGAGACACCCCAGTTTTTGAGCTCCCCTCCTGCTTTGACTCGACTTCTGGCCGATTTGATGAAGGTCTTTATGAAGAATTGATCAAACCGGGAATCTTACCGGCCAACTTCTTTTCGGGGAAAAATGCCCCCACATATGAGTTCTACAACCCGTCTACTGCTGCTCGGCAATTCGGCATGGGTCAACTGCCGATACGGGTGTATTTCGCTGGTCAAATCAAGTTCAGAGAAGCGCTCAAATCTGGCGTGGACTATTGTCGGCTGCGAGACCGAATTCCAGATTCTAGTACGATCAACTTGAATGAATGGCTATTATATCCATTTGCAACCCAGCCTTTCAAGCTTTGGTGGGCCGAATGGAAGCAATTCTTATTCTGCAATTCATCATCGGCGTACTGCAACCTTCTGGATCCATCCAATATTGACCCCAACGCCGAGGTATTTCTGATTACTGATTGTACTCTTTTCACCATAATTGAGCACTTAATGATTTCATTTCTCCTTTAGGCTGGGAATCAAGCCCCTCCTACGCACAGCCGCAGTGGCCGGCTAATAGAAAGTTATCCGTACACCACTTACCCTCTCATCGGCTATGATGCTCCATCGGTCGATGTGATTGCTGGCCGATCGAAGAGAGTTCAGAAGAAGGTCGTCAAGAAAACCAGTCGCCGAGTTCGGGCTCGTACGGAATCGGTGAACCCTCCTGTCCCCGCATCGGCAGAAATCTTGACCGCACCGCCCCCGGTCACGCAAAGTACTGACACTCAAGCCATTACACAAGCTGGAGCGGCTGCTGCCTCACTATTGCTGGAAGCTTTACAAGTGAGTTCAAGTTTTACCTCTTCCGATTTATCAACTCGGTAATTACTCTTGTTAACTTTTTGTGCTTCTTAGGATTCTTCTATGGAAATGTCACAGTCAGTGATAACTCGACCGGATGCCAACACGCCCCTGCCTTCGTCCATTGCGGTACAATACTTGTCTTATGGTCTTCCTTCGAGTATTTGCATAACATGTTTAACCGATCCTTCGACGCAGACCATCGGCACACCAAACGTTCCTCGACAACCGATTCCTTCCCAGGGAGCCGGTCCGAGCACCGTGCCGATTGTCGTAGAGTCTTCTTCATCGGATGAACCCATAACTCAGGTCGTTGAACAAGGTACAACGGCTCTACAAGCGCAGCACGAGGAAATTCGTTTTAAGATGGTAAGTTTTTGAGCCAGCCTCACCAGCCGATTTACTCTGCCCCCCTGCCGATTTACCCTTTGTTCTTTATCATTTTCAGGAACAGGACTCTCCCAACAACAGTCTCTTCTCTTTCGCGGTCGCTCTCTCTGATGATGAGGAGACTTCCTCTCGCCAAGTCGCTTTGAGCTCCGTCCCCGACGACGTCCGGGCTAAGCTTATCAATATCCGATCCCTCCTTCAAGGGGATATCGGCCGATTGGTAGAAGATGCTTCGCCGATTCGACAGCTTTTTAGTGACGTCAGCGGACGCGTACCAGAGGAAGCGGAAGAGGCGTTGGCACCGGCGGCTTTTATTGAGTCCATGAGGATTCCCGTTTTTAGAGCCCTTCGTCATATGGCCGATCGCGCGAAACTGGCCAAGATCCGTGAAGATGAAAATGCCTTCAAGCACCAAGCTCAAGAAACGAATCGGCGGATCCATGTTTTGGAAGATTCACGGCCGGCGATCATTAGTGAAATAGATCGCCTCAAACGACGGAGGGCGGACCTTGCCAAAGAGATGGAACAAGTGACCAAGGCCATTAGCGCCGAGGAGAGCAGACTCCAGGAGTTACCTTCGGCTATTGCCGATTTGACACGGGAGAGGCAGCGTTTTGCTCAGGAGGCTCTAAGACTCCACCGCACCGCATCGGAAGTCCCTGGATCGGCAGAAGAAGACCAACGGGTTCTTGACTCCGCCGATCAGATCCGGCGTCGGGCCATCACGGCTATCGATACCCTTTTGGGTAATCTGTAAAACACTGACCGTTGTGTACGAATATTTACTGCCGTCTTTGACCGACCTTTCGTGGTGCCTTCTATTTACTGCCTTCCTTATTACCGATGGGACGTGGCCTCATCAAATTTTACTGTATTCCCCCATAAATATCGACCCCGGCGCTTCCTCTCCGATAACACCGATTTGGCTTCTATCTCATTTCTCCTCTTCCTCTCATCGGTGCAACCACACTGTCATGGCCTCGTCATCGTCTTCTTCCGTCACCCAGGTGACGCTCCGCCTTCTCTCTTGGATCTTTAGGAAGAGAATGTGCCGTCTTACTCCTTCTTTGTTTCAGCCTCAGCGTCTTAGTCCGGGACTCGTGCGTGCCATTGAGTGCATACATTCTGAGGACCCCTTGACTCTGGAGGACAAGGCTCTGATTTTGGCTTATCAAGAGGAGCTCGAAGACCATATTACCGCAGAAGCCCGAGTGGTCTTGGATGCCGTGGTGAACGAACACCGCGATCGATCTCTGGCTATAAGGGGTCATTGCCGTAATGTTCCCGAGGGTGACATCACCTCGACGGCCTGCACGATTTTGGACTTTCTGGAAAGGAATGGTAACTCGCGGGTTCCTACCGCTAGGGCCCGTCTGCTTCCTCCGAATCCGCGGCCTTCCATCGACAGGGTCCGCATGCTTCTTCGGCCCGTTGCTCTGGTGGCGGCGGAGGCCTCGCGCCTTCCCACAGATCTCCCCCGTCAAGTCGAAGCAGAGAGTTCCATGAAGGCCATAGAAGAAGACTACATCCGACTCATGATAGAGTTGGGTAGGGCTGAGAGGGAGCGTAAGAACAAGAATAATTAGTTGTTGTATTTTTTATTCTAAGGGCGATTTAGTGTTTTGTCGGCCATGTAATCGGTCGCCCGTACCGAATGTAATCGGCCCGAATGAATGTAATCGGCCATCTATGAACGTAATCGGCCATTCTGGTCGATCTCATGTGAATCTCCAAACTGAGTTGTGTCGGTCATATTTGACTGTGTTTATCCCTTTAGGCCCCGACCCATATACTCGGGTAATACCTTTTTAAATATCTCCCATTCAGAGCCCTAGTGAATTCTTCCCCTTCTGTCGTTTCCAAAATATACGCATTCCCTGGAGTGCATCTGCCGATTCTATACGGCCCTTCCCAGGTAGGAGACCATTTGCCGAATTTAGGATCTTTCGACCCGATCGGTAGTACCAACTTCCACACCAAATCTCCAGGGGAGAACTGTTTGACTTTGACCTTTTTATCATACCACCTGGCCACTCTCTTTTTATTCTCTTCGATGCTTATTAGAGCTCTCAATCGTTGGCCGGCCAAGTCATCAAGTTCTTCCTTCATCAGAGCCGAGTAATCATCGGCCGACAATTGGTCTTGCAGTGAAATGCGCCTTGATCCTGCCCTTGACTCCCATGGAAGTACCGCATCATGACCGTATACCAACTGGTAGGGAGATAACTTGGTAGCCCCGTGGCAGGCCATTCTGTATGCCCACAGGGCCTCGGTCAAACATAAGTGCCACTTCTTAGGGCATTCTTCAATCTTCCTTTTGATCAACTTGATTATTCCTTTGTTGGAAGATTCTGCCTGACCATTGGCTTGAGCGTAATACGGGGACGAATTCAGCAACTTGATGCCCATATCGGTCGTAAATTCCTCAAATTCTCCCGATGTGAACATTGTTCCTTGATCGGTCGTTATAGTTTGAGGGATACCGAATCGGTAGACGATGTGATCCCTTACGAAATCGGCCATGATAGCCGAAGTCACATTCCTTAGTGGGATTGCCTCCACCCATTTGGTGAAATAATCGGTGGCGACCAGAATAAATTTGTGCCCCTTGCTTGATGGTGGGTAAATTTGGCCGATAAGGTCTATTCCCCACCCTCTGAACGGCCACGGTTTGATGATGGGATTCATGGCCGATGCGGGTGCACGCTGGACATCCCCAAACTTTTGACACTCCTGACAACCCTTATAATATTTGAAACAATCTTCCAGGATCGTGGGCCAATAGTACCCATTGTTTCTGATCATCCACTTCATCTTATGTGCTGATTGATGAGCCCCGCACACCCCTTCATGGATTTCTCCCATTAGAGTCTTGGCTTCTTCTGTTCCAAGGCATTTAAGAAGAACACCATCGATCGTTCGGTAGAACAGATCATCTTCGAGCAGCACGTATTTGGTAGCATGAAAACGCACTCGTCGCTCCACCTTTTTGGAAGGATCTTTTAGGTAATCGGCAATTTCCTTACGCCAATCATCAGCTGCAAGCTCTAAGGCCATGGCGCCCAGAATTGGCCGATACCCAGATGCATGTTGAGCGAGTTTGTTTGCTTCTTCGTTGCGGTCTCTTGGGACGTGTTCGATTACTGCCGATCTGAATTCTTTCAACAGTAGTAAGCAATCTTCGTAATGGAGTCGCAATATGTCATCTTTGCACTCAGCTCTTCCGGTTAGCTGATCCACAATTAGCATCGAATCTCCGAAGACCTCGACAGAATCGGCCTTGATCTCTCTCAATAATCGTAAGCCTTTTAATACAGCTCTGTATTCTGCTTGATTGTTTGTTGCGGCGGTTTCTATCGGCAGAGAAAAATCATATCTTGCCCCCCGAGGCGATATGAGGACGATGCCGATTCCTGATCCGGCTCCGCATGATGACCCATCGAAAAACAACTGCCAAGGCGCTGGTTCTACGAGGGCGATCTCTGGCCCACAGTGTTGGGCAACGAAATCGGCCATGACTTGACCCTTGACGGCTTTTGCCGATTCATATCGTAGGTCGTATTCTGATAAAGCCAAAATCCATTTGCCGATTCTCCCTTTCAATATCGGCAGTGACAGCATGTATTTCACTACATCATCTTTGCATACGACTATACATTCTGCCGACAGTAGATAGTGTCTGAGTTTGGTGCACGAGAAGTAAAGACACAAACACAAACGCTCTACTGGAGGATATCTTGTTTCGGCATCCAGGAGTCTTCTACTAACGTAATAAATTACCCGTTCTTTGCCTTCAAACTCTTGGACTAGAGCCGACCCAATAGCTTTGTCATCGGCTGATAAATATAGTTTAAACGGCTTACCCGTTTGAGGGGGGACCAGGACCGGGGGTGAAACCAGGTATCGCTTGATGTCTTCTAACGCCTTGCGTTGTTCTTCTCCCCATATAAATTCCTGGTCTGACTTCAACTTCAGAAGTGGTGTGAACGCCTGAATCCGTCCCGATAGATTAGATATGAATCTTCTGATGAAGTTTACCTTGCCGATTAGAGACTGTAGCTCAGTTTTGTTTTGTGGGGCGACGACTTTGTTGATAGCCGCTATGGTCTTCTGATTGACTTCAATGCCTCGTTCGTGCACCATGAATCCTAAGAACTGTCCGGCGGAGACGCCGAAAGCGCATTTGTTGGGATTCATCTTAAGACCATGTTTCTTGGTGCACTCTAGGACCCTTCGCAAATCGGCTAGGTGCTCCTCATGGCTTTTGGACTTGACCACAACGTCGTCGATGTAGATCTCCACCAGGAGGCCGATGAGTTTGTGAAAAATATAGTTCATAGCCCTCTGATATGTAGCACCAGCATTTTTCAAACCGAAAGTCATCACCACCCACTCGAACAGACCAAGATGGCCTGGACATCTGAAAGCCGTTTTGGGTATATCCTCTTCGGCCATAAGTATCTGATTGTATCCGGCGTTTCCATCCATGAAGCTGATAATTTTGTGCCCTGCGGCAGCATCGATCAGTACATCGGCCGTAGGCATGGGGTAGCCATCCATTGGTGTGGCCTGATTAAGATTTCTGAAATCGACGCAAACGCGCAACTTCCCGTTTTTCTTATACACCGGTACGATATTAGAAATCCACTCGGCGTAACGACATTGCCGAATAAATTTTGCTTCAATTAACCGAGTTATTTCGGCTTTTATGTCCGGTAAAATTTTAGGATTGCATCGTCGTGCGGGTTGTTGGTACGGCCGATACCCTGGTTTTATGGGTAGCCGATGTTCAACAATGGATCGATCTAATCCGGGCATCTCGTGATACTCCCACGCAAAACAATCCTTGAATTCTCTTAATAAATTTGTCAATTTACACTTGTACTCTGGATCTAAATTTGCACTAATGAAAGTCGGCCTTGGTTTGGTCCCGTCACCTAAATCTACCATCTCTAAGGAATCGGCCGACGTGAATCCATGTCCCAGCTTCCCGTCTTCTCTGGCGAACTGATCCATTTATTGTGCTTCTTCGGAGCCGACTGCTCGGATCGGCTGTAGGCCAAAATCGGTGACCTTCAGGAAATCGGTTTCCCACACCTTACCTGATATGCACCTGACGGTTTCGCAGCTCCATTGTTGTGCGTCGGCTGCTGCGATGCTGTACGCGGAGTCGGCTTTGACCACTTCGATGTTATCGCCGATCCATTGTACAAGGCATTGATGCATAGTTGATGGGATGCAGCAGTTTGCGTGTATCCAGTCTCGACCAAGAAGCATATTATAGGACCCTTTGCCATTAATGACGAAAAATGTGGTAGGAAGGGTCTTACTGCCGATGGTGAGGTCGACGCAGAGGGCGCCGCGAGCGTTTGACACCTTGCCTTCGAAGTCCTTGAGCATCATGTCCGTCCTGGTCAGGTCGTCGTCGCTTTTTCCCAGCTTTCAGAGTACGGCATATGGCATGATGTTGACGGCAGCTCCCCCGTCGACCATCAATTTAGTGAGGGGGCGACCGTCAGCATGCCCTTTAAGGAACAATGCCTTCATATGCTGTCGTTCGTCATCTTCGGGCTTTTCGAACGTGGCCATCATCGGTTCTAAAGCCAACCTTGCTGTTTGTTCCTCTATCGCCGACACCTCCTGTTGATCGGCGGGGGTCATGAACTCCATCGGCAATATGAAAACCATACCGATTTCAGCTGCCGATTCGTCGCCCGCCGACTCGTCGTTGCCTTTGTCGTTTCTTTTGGGGCGCCACACCCGAGGCCTTTCTTGCTTTTTGTCCATCGTGCCCTCTTCTTCTTGCTGTTCCCATTGGCGGAGGCGTTGGATTCTCCGTTTTTGTGATTTGGTTAAACCGTCGGGGCACCATCTGGGGTTTATTGGCCTCCTTTCTTTCCCAGCGCGTTCCCATTCTGGTTCGCGTCCTAACGGGTTCTCGTCTGTTACCCGCGCATCGGCCATGTCTTCGAGCCGGCTATGAACGCTGGCTTTGCTACTTGATTGATCGTGTCGATCGGTCCTGCCCCCCTGCCTATTATGGCTTCTACCTTCTGATCGATCATATCGGTCACTTCTGCCCCCCAGCCGATCACGCATGGAAGGGCGTTGATCATCTGAAATTCGCCGATTCCTGCTGATCGGTTCTGGCCTTCCGTCTCTAGAGCGAGACCTTGTGAACGGCCGATTGTTTCGATAGGGGCCGTTGCACTCTGGGCACGTATCAGCTGATGGAAGTCAGAGGTTATTTTCCCAACAGTGGATGAAGAATGGGCATCTCCAATGTTCCTCGTGCCGACGTATTGCTTCCTCTCGGGACCTTGATCGTTCATGTTGGCGCTGGTATTTTTGGAGCAGGAACTGGGAGGTAATGCGTGGTTCTTCTGGCTCATCGTCATCGGCCTCCATCCGTCGCTTCCCCTTGATATCTTCAGACGTGACTTGATTCCTGGGATCGACAGCGCCACTCTTTTTTGCCGATTCGGATGTCAGCACCTTCGTTTGGAGGGGATTCTTACCCGTATTCACCATGTTGGTAGGAAACGGATGCTGATCAATCTTCATTGGTTTGGCCGGTTTTGCCGGCACTTCAAACTTGAGTCTGCCCTGTTCAATGGCCGACTGTATTTGTTGTCTGAAGATTTTGCACTCATTGGTATCATGCGACGTGGCATTGTGCCATTTGCAATACTTCATCTTCTTCAACTGCTCGGCAGAGGGAATCGTGTGGTAAGGTGAGAGTTTAATCTGTCCTTCCTGGAGTAGAAGGTCAAATATTTTGTCAGCTTTAGTGGTGTCGAAACCGTATGCTTCCGGCTCCTTTTTGCCGAATGGGCATGATATTGGCTTCTTTCCCTTAATCCACTCTGCAAGTCCGATTTCGGCGTCTTCTTCATCCTCTACTTCTTCCAGGAATGCTACTTTCTTTTGGAAATTCCTCCTTGGGTCAAATGGACGCACTTCCTGTCCGGACAATCGGTGGACAATCTGGCTCAGGCTCTCGAACTCTTGTGACGCATATTTCTCCTTGATGTGTGGCAGTAGGCCTTGGAAGGCTATATCGGCCAACTGTGCATCGGTTAGAGCCAGGGAGTAGCACTTGTTCCTGACTTCCCGAAACCTCTGTATGTATGAGGGTATCGGCTCATCACTTCGTTGCCGGATGCTAGTCAGATCAGACAGCTTCATTTCGTGGACTCCAGCATAGAAGTACTTGTGAAATTGCTTTTCTAGATCGGCCCATGTGATAATCGAGTTTGGTGGTAAAGTAGTGAACCACTGGAAAGCCGATCCAGACAAAGATGACGAGAACAACCGTACCCGCAGGGCATCTTGCGTAGCTGCTTCGCCGCACTGGATGATGAATCTATTCACATGTTCTACGGTAGAAGTATCATCCATTCCGGAAAATTTAGTAAAATCCGGGACTTTGTACCGATGGGGAAACGGCAACAAGTCATACGTAGATGGGTATGGTGCTCTGTAAGTATAAGTTTGAACCTTCGGCTTCAAGCCGAATTGTTCTTGCATCACTTCCGCGATTTGCGCCGCCCAATCTGGTTGTTGCTGAGGAATAGCTGGCGGCGGAATCGGTACGTGTTGATAAATCGGAGGTTGAATAAAAGGGGATTGGTGAAAAGGTGGTATCTGAGTATAAGCCGGCGGTGTAGTAAAGGACGGCTGCTTGTAGGCACCACTCGTTTCATCATATAGCATGAGCTCTGGCGTCTTGTTGATCTCCGGAGAGATAGGTTGGTATGGTGGTATGATCGGCCGAGTGGCCGTTTGGGAAGGTGTCTGGAACAGAGGATTCCCTTGGCTGACCGATTGATTCAAACCGGTCGTGTTTAAAGGTGCCCCCCAGGGTAAAGGGATGACTGGAGGGAGTGGTGTAGTGGACGGCTGGACGGAGCCGTATCCCAAAGGAGTTGACGACGTAGAGGCACCGACTCCTCCGTATCCCAAAGGAGTTGATGACGTAGAGGCACCGATCTCTCCGACGGAGGATTGGATCGGCTGAGAAGCCTGATAAGCCTGATTTGGTGGAATCGGCTGAAAATACGTAGGCCCCCTGTATCCCTGTGGTATACCCCCAGCGAAGGAGTTGACAACAGCATTGTGTACCATGTTTGAAAGTACCGAGGATTGGTTGATGAAGGCGTGATGAAGAGATTGCTGAATCATATCGGACATCTTGTCCGAATCTTCTGAAATCGTGATCTGGCGAGGAGTAGTGAAAGGAGATTTTTTAACAGTTTCCCCGCTCCTGGAACGACTGAAGGATTTCAAGCAGGTTTTCCGGACTTGCTCCAAATACTGATTCAGATCTTCCCTTTGGTCGTCCTTTAGATCTGCTTCCGTCACTTCGATGACGTTATTTTCGGAGATGTCAGCAGCTTTCGACATGATGGCGGTTGTAATGGTCCCACCAGGCGTGCCAAAAGTGTGTTGGCGCTAGAAATCGGTCCAGCGGCCGACACACGACCCGGGAGAATCTGCTTAGCTCCTGTTCGGGTGAATGCCCTGGTGCGGTTCGCGCGGCGTGCCAGCCAATCTGACCTGTTGATTGGCAAGGAAGAACACGTGTCAAATTCAGTAACTACGATCGGCTAAGTTTCCGATCGAGAGAGCTAATCGGCAGATCGGCCGATTTACTGTAGTAAAGAAATCGGCTACAAGATAGCACGATCCTTATAGCCTTGTAGACAGAAAAATACTAAAGCAATCGGTACAAAGCTTATGAAAATAGCACTGGGAAAAGATCTAATCGGCAACGAACGGATCTAACAACAGAAAGTAATAAAAGCCGACACTACCGATTCCTAGCAGGATAACTGGTGATAAAAGCTAGAACAACAGGTAAAAACCTATGAATCTAGTTGATATCGATAACTGGTGAATAAATCTAAACGAAACAACAGCGATGCGCCGGAAGTTAAAGCTTAGATATTACTCAATAAACGGAACTTACAGAATCGGCCGGAGATCAAGATGATGCAGCCCTGCCAACCCGCACGAACTCGTGAGAAGAAAAAACGACGGCGAAGTCGCCTGCTTGAAAGTAGTACGGAGAATAAAGTAACTTGTTGTATTGATTGATTGATTCTTTACAGATTTACAAAGGTAGCTATTTATAGCCCCGTACAAATAATCTTCTTAACCGACAAGGACTCTATCTCTGATTCAAATAGGAAACAAATATCTACAAGCACAATCCGTGCTAAACTAATTACCCCACGCTTCGTGGGCTGAACTCCACCTTATCTTTCCTCCTTTCCAAGCCCATACAGGCCCACCTTAGTCCTCCTTCCTGATCGGCCGATTTCTTATCAGCAAAGGGCTGCCGATTGGGAACCTGAAGCGAAGTAGAAGCCACTCGACCGATTCCACACTGTAGCATCTCTTGACCGATTCCCATCTGTATTCCTCCGATTTCCTTCCTCTTTGACGCCGATTCGACTGATGACGAAACCCGGCGTCAACAGTAGTAAACCTGTCGCGATAGAACGCTATTTGGGTTCAGATTTAAGGTTTTTTTACGATACATAATACTAGGCTATATTAGTGTTTAAAAACAACTAGTATAAAAATATTCGACGATCAAGATTAATTATATACTGCTGCTGTGGAATGGGTAGTAGGTTATCATGGTAAAAGTCATCACTATAATTTTATTTTTGATGCTAGCATAAAGTTTAAAAGATCGTTCCATTTAAAATATCACTTTTTACAATATAATAATTACTAAATTATCTATAATAATGAACAGTTAGATCTTGTATATACTATATACCATTAAGTAGTAGTATTGTGTACCGTAAAAGAGCTCTCAGATTTTCCTTGCTTTCGTAGCGTGTGCAACATTTCAGTGATATCTGACTCTATCCATATGACTACAGCAGTAGGTTTTCAAGTGCTGTGTGTTGCCCCAAACTACTCCTCCATGTTCTACAGTAGAATAAATGGCCGATTGGCTTTATTCTTCAGTGACTAAGGGGTGTTTGGATAGTAGGGGCTAAACTTTAGTAGTGTCACATCAGATGTTCGGATGCTAATTAGGAGGACTAAACATGAGCTAATTATAAAACTAATTGCAGAATCCTATGCTAATTCGCGAGACGAATCTATTAAGCCTAATTAATCCACCAATAGCAAATAGTTACTGTAACACCAAATTGTCAAATCGTGGACTAATTAGGCTCAATAGATTCGTCTCGCGAATTAGACTCCATCTGTGCAATTAGTTTTATAATTAGCATATGTTTAATACTCCTAATTAGCATCCAAACATCCAATGTGACAAGTGCTAAACTTTAGTGGGGTGTATCTAAACACCCCCTAAGCTAAAACTATAACTGGCCTGTTGGAGGTAAATGAGCTTTTCAGAATTAGAGTTACGAATTGTGATGCTACCATATCATTTGGCATGCCTATTGCCTAGCGCAAAAGGAATCCAGGAAGCATAATGGTGGCAAGTCGCAACAATTGCAGTACGGAGGTATGGCCTAGTGAGTTGGCCTATCATGCATGGAGCAGTTGGGTTGGGCTCTTCAAACGTCAACGATGACAGGAGTCACAGGAATCTTCAGACCTGTTCCGGTTGCTAAACAGTTTGCGGGCGGATGTAAAACTCTGTGCATCCAGCTCGTTGCTGCGAATTCTGTGGATGGAATTCGAAACCATTTTTAACGCACGGGCATATAGTTGAACACGCTCCAGAGTTTCCGATGGAGCAAGCATCTTACTATTACTAATTGGAGATTTCTTTTGAAACCTTCATGTGAAGACACCTAGGATCCTAGGTGGACCTCTAGAAAAAGAGAGGAACTTTAGACATTCTCACAAAAATTAAAAACATCTTACCATCAATTTGGTGGAGTCTAAGCATCCATGAAAATAATAGCCCTTGAATCTATTATGCTTTTTAACAAATTACCGTAACCCTAATTGTTGTGTTGGAATTACTCACCTATACCACCAAAGAGTTACCTCAAATATTCAATCCATATCTCCACGTTACCTCAAAGAATTACCCACCTATCTCCACGTGAATATATGATAATGAAAGCACACATAATCTGATCACATGATCCCAACTAATGTGCCAATAAACCAAATATACTGTAATAATCTTCATGTGTACGGTATTAATATATCTCTATGCATGAACGTGAGAGCTAAATGTTAATCTACATGGTTATGTAGCACCTCAGTGGCAAACCCTATAGTCACCGGATTGGCTCCATTGCTCGCGGATGCTAAGCGCCCTCCCTCGCAGCCTCACCTCACCTATGATAGCATCAACTTATCTCCTTGGAATAGTCGACTTGAGATGTTCAAGAGCGGGAGTTCATGCCAGGAAGCATATATAAACAATGAAGAGTCCTGGTGATCAGGAGGAGGCACGAAACCAGGCCAATCGGAGATGCGTACTCCCTCCGTTCCAAATTATAAGTCATTCCAACTTTCTTGGAGAGTCAAAGTATCTCAAGTTTGATCAAATTTATACAATAAAGTGCTAACATTCATGATATCAAATAGGTACCATTGGTTTCTTCATTAAATATATTTTCATAGTATATCTATTCGGTGCCATAAACTTTTGTAATTTTCTCTATAATTTTGGTCAAACATAAAAATGTTTGACTCTCCAAGAAAGTTGGAATGACTTATAATTTAGAACGGAGGGAGTAGAAGTAATCTATTGGGATCTTCATCAGGCAAAGTACGTCACGGCGCCGTAGGTAACCTAAGAGGTTGAGGCATATCACCGATTGGCAGCCCCGAACGATGGATTCGTCTGGCCAAAAGGAGATCACAGAAGGTTACGGGGGTGTTTGGCAACACCCTGTTAAAGTTTAACACCTGTCACATCGGATGTTTAGATGCTAATTAGGAGTATTAAACATAGGCTAATTACAAAACTAATTGCACAGATGGAGTATAATTCGCGAGACGAATCTATTAAGCCTAATTAGTCCATGATTTGACAGTGTGGTGCTACAGTAACCATTTGCTAATGATGAATTAATTAGGCTTAATAGATTCGTCTCGCGAATTAGGACAGGGTTCTGCAATTAGTTTTATAATTAGCTCATGTTTAGTCCTCCTAATTAGCATCCGAACATCCGATGTGACACTGTTAAAGTTTAGCACCTCGTATCCAAACACCCCCTTAGTATCAAAATCAATCTCAGACTCATGTGACTGCAGCATCCGACAGTTTAATGTTCTCATGAGTCATGATGAACAACTAACTCCAGCATCTGGATCCCGGGGCAGTGGATCGGATCTGCATCGTGATGGATTGCGCACTACTAGCTGCGGCCACGGACAAAATAGGTGGAAGACAATATCGAACGAACGATCCAATGGCAGTGGTCCAGTGGATGCACAGAGCTTCAAGCAGATCATGCTTGCATCGGCAGCTTGTGGCAGACGACCAGCCAGTGGCCACTGCCCATTCCGATAGAAGGGTTAAAGACAATCTCAAATGCACATCTAATGTACTTTTAACGTGAATGATATAACTCAACAATGGTTGATGCGATCTGCCAGCAGTTCAGCAGTGAAGGCAACAATAACGATGCAGTAGAATGAGGAAGGGGACGTCTTGCTCAGGATAAAAGTTGATATTTGAGGTACGTAGTAATTACACAAGTAACAATATAAGTATATAACATAAAAAAATAGAGAATAATATGCTACTCTTAATTATACCAAGCTACTCGCACTAGCATCCTTCTTGAAAAGTTATCACATTTGCTAAATCAAATAAGAATGTTTTTTTTTTACTTTTACAACTGTGTATGCTACTTCAAATACGAATGTTTTTACTTTACAACTGGGAATAATTCTTACTACCTGCACTAGCATTCTTACTGAAAGGTGAACAAAAATATCTCATAGTAAGCATGCATTACTGCCACCATACGGATTGTGTGCATATGCATGCATGAGCAGTGAGCATGTCAATTTCCATAGGTTAACGATCATGAAAAATATTTTCTTAATGAGTCGCATACCAATGACAATAGCAATAGTCCCTGTTAAATTATATTAATACTTCATGACAAAAAATATGCAAGTTCCTACTTTAGATAGATTTTTATTATATTTATATTTGACATAAAATATTGTTACATATCTATATATATTGATAGTTCAATGTGTGAACTCTAAGGTTCTTAAAAAAATTGTAATATCTATACAATTTAGCGCATATGTTTGATGGAGAAAATTTGATGTAGGCTAAAAACACATGTTTGTGCCATTGTAGTAACTAAGTGTAGCCTAGGATCCATAATCAAAGTTATTAATAAAATCAAAATAGGGTATGGAAAATGAGCTACACCAAACACTAGGTCTTCAATTTTACATGCATAAGGAATACAATTCTTACAAATTGTGGCAGGAACACGAAAAGAAAAGAATCAGACACTAATAATCGAAATATATCAATTACAATATAGGAAAATGACGACAATAAAAAAGGGAGAGCCAAGATAAGCAATTTTAATGAGCCTATGTCCTTTAGAATTTATCTTTGGATTTCTAATAACACTTAATTATATCTCTTTTAATTTATATATTAATGTTCATATCTTTTTAAATTGCTAGCCCGTACAGGCGCATAGGTTGATGGACTAGTATATCCGTAATCCATTTGCCACACCTTGTGCGTGCCAACTGACGCCACGCAGCACGACTCAATAGAGGCACAGACCCGGTCTCAGCCTGTGGCAGCAAAAGCTTTGGCCTTTGGGCGATGCTTTACATTTTTTTCTTCTAGATTTGTAATGGATATATGCTTTACTTCGTCGAGGATGCATTAGATGATTTAGAAGATCAGATATTCAGATGCATGAAAGGCACATGATATTCATTCCTCTCTTTACTGACCAATCAGAAAAGGGTGCTAAAAAGGGAGCCTATTAGAAAAACTTGAAGCTAACTCTAACTTAACGTCGCAGAAGGTTCTCTTGTCACGCTCGCAGTGACTGAGGCGATTGCTGGTATCATGTTCAGAGGCAAAAAAAAGAAAAAAAGAAAAAAAAGGAAAGAAGAGGGCGCACTTGGCGATGGAGAGAGGAGAGAGGGGTGACGAGGGGCATCTCGAAAAGGCGACCAGAAACGCACGACAAGTTTTCCAAAAGGACGCACAAGGAAGATCGCTTCTAGATCGTGTTTTGAACTTTGAACGAACTCGATCTCCCTTCGCGTGCACTTTGCACTTGTTTTCTTGCGACCGACAGCAGGGACGACGTACTGGGCACGGTCAATTGTCTCCGTATACGTTGGTCCCAAACTAACTCTAGGCGAGTTAGTGACTCACATTCCTGACTTGATTTCTCTCTCGTACTAGTACGGAACATCAAACAGCACCCGCTGGTCGCTGCTGATGTTCAAGAGGCAAGAGCAGCACCAAAACGTTGAAACCGAAATTGAACAGCCTTGCAGGTTGCCGTAGGACGAAATGGGCAGCCAGCGGGGGAAGTGTAGGCGCATGCGCATCCATCGTCGCGATGGGACTCGCCAGTCGCCACTCTCTAGACGTTTGACAAAACCGGGGTTCTGGTCGCGAGGACGTACGCACGGCAACCAACCAACCAACCCGATCGGTGAGACCAGACAACAGTTCGGTCCGAGTCCATTCAGAAATCAGACGGAAGCACGCTGCCCCAGAGCGATGCGACCATGATGCCAATCACGCACGTCCACATCCCCTGCCGCCCTCCCTGCGCCCCCAGCCGTTGGTTGCTGCGACCACGCAACACCGCCTGTCCGCCTGCGCGCGCCCCATCCGTCCGCGTCCATGTGCCCGATTCCGACGCCATCCCATGGGCGTCTCGCTCCCTGCCTGCCCGGGCGCCCCCACCACGCTGACGCTGCGTCACCGGCTCGCCGCCCTCCCCGCAGCCCAGCCGCGCCCTTTATAGCCCCCGCGTGCCGCTCGCTCGCACACTCCAGTCCGCCCGTTCCCACTCCCGAAGTCGCCACCGCCTGCAGCTTGCGAAACCGAGACCCCGAGCTCGACACCCAGCGCCGAGCCAGAGAGGCCAAGGACGCACGCACGCATGGACGCCGCCATCTCCTGCGTCGGCGTGGCGCCGCAGAACGCGCTGCTGTCCCGCTCCTTCGCCGACGCCGCCATCGCCCGCGCGCTCCACTTCTCCCTCTCCGACGTGCCCCAGCCTTCCGCCGAGGCGACGGCCGCGACGGCGGCGGCACCGCCAGCGGCGACGACGGTGCTGATGCACGGCTTCGGGGGCCATCCTCCGCTGATGGGCAGCGCGGCGCCGTCGCAGTCGCCGTCGCCGTCGTCGTCCGCGCGGTGCCGGCTGGGGCCGGCGGGCGGGGGCGCGGGGAAGCGGCGGCGGCCGCGGCCGTCGAAGCGCGCGCCCACCACGTACATCAGCACCGACGCCGCCACCTTCCGCGCCATGGTGCAGCGCGTCACGGGCGCCGACGAGGCCGACCTGCTGCTGCAGCAGCAGGACGGCCTCGGCCTCCTCCTGCCGCAGCTCGGCGTCGAGCAGTTCCTTCAGGCGGGCCCCACGGCGTACGCGACGACGCCCACGCCCGCCGCGGCGGAGCAGCAGCAGCAGCAGCCGCTGTTCCCGACGCTGGACTCGTGGAACGTCATGTACGGGAAGAAGAACGAGGTGGCCTGAGCCCTGACTGCCCAATGAAAACGTCGTGATCGCTAGTCCGTCCGAGGTGAGCTCGTGCGTGTGCAGCAGCAGCCGCAACTGCTGCGTGGATGATCATTCGATGGGGGTGACCATGAGTGGTTTAGGCCTCTATGGGTGTAGTGTTAATCGGAGAACCAGGCGATTGCAGTAGTTTTGCAGTTGCATCTGAATGTATGCCTCCCATCATGTATAGAAAAGTGGCGCTGGTAAAAAAAAAAAGTCTATCCCTGGTACAGGTAGAGAGGCCGTTGTTTCGCATTATTGCATTGCACTATGTTTCGAACACAAAAATCTCTATTCTTTTCCTCTTCTTGGTTCTATATGTGGCTTTGCAACACGTCCATGACGTAACAGTGACGGCAGATGATTTTCGATAGTTTGTAGAGATTTTACGAGTTCAACGAACGCTAAAAATTCGCGCTCCGCTCACTTCCTCTGGCTCGTGACCTGGTCTTATATTCATGTGCTTTATGGTAAAGAGACTTTCTGTGGGTGTTGAAAAGAGGAGGGAAAATGCTGATCGAAAAGAACAAAAAGCTGCCTTTTATTTTGATCCTCTTTGGGATAGTGATTGTGCCCGTTTCTTTGCACTTACGACTTCCGCAAAACCACATGCCCCCGTTCACATTGCAAGTGCCGACACTAAGACACGCACGTCTTGTAGGACTGAATCCTCTGAGGCTGCATTACAATCTGAAACTGTCATTGCAGCAGAAAAGGCCGTCAAGGTAACAATTGTCCATTGGATCATTGAAGGACCCTGTCCCTGAGGCCTGAGGATAACGTTCAGGCCTCAGCGCAATTCCCCAACCGCCATAAGATTGCTACCTCTGAACTTCAAGCAACGGAAGCGCTGCACCTCGCTTTCAGTAAGAGTTACTGATCGATCAACAATTGCCGGTTAAGGGTGTCAGCTGCTCGCGGCGATAGAAACAAGAGAAAATTACTTATTTGACACTAAATAAAGATGACGTTTCCTTATTTGACATTGAAATTTGAACTTCGTTATACTTTGATTCCTTATTTAACACTAACGTCTATTCAATCAGTTTAACTCGCATGAACAGACTTATTTGACACTAACGTCTATTCAGTCAGTTTAAGTCGCATGAACAGAAACCCGTGAATTCTCCCTTCCTATTTTCTTGACCAAAATGATATCCGAATCACCTCCAAAATTTATGAAACTTTTTTAGTGATACAATAGATGGAGATGAATCCATTTTGAATAAAAACAAAAATACAGTGCTTAACATCTTAAAACTGAAATTCACCAAATTATTCTACTTTTACATATTATCTAATTTTTTTGGTTCATAAAAATATTTCTAAAAAAATGTCTAAGAATACCTAATATTTATGTTGTGGGGGTGAGGTGATTTATAAAATTGTCACATATCATAAGTAACAAGGAGACATTTGTATTTATTAAAAAATCACTTTCTATTAAAAACTTCAAATGTCTCTTTTTCACGTATCATATATAATAATTTTATAAATTACTTAATCCCACAATCAGGATATTAGTTATTTTTAAAGAATTTTTTATGCCCTAAATTTCATTTTAATCATTAAAAAGGTCTAATTTTGTGAATTTTAATTTTAATGTTTATTAAGTGCTACATATTTGTTCTTATGAAAAATGGGGTTTTCTCCATATGTTTTATCACTATTAAAAATTTCATGAATTTTGGAGATGGTTTGGATGTTGTTTTAGTCCAGAAAAGAGAGAGGGAGAATCCATGGGTTACCGTTCACTGGAGTAAACGACGGAATAGAATGTAGTGTCAAAGAATAAAAGTTTAACCCAGTGCTAGATAAGGAAGTTCAAATTTTTTGATGTCAAATAAGAAAATCTCATTTTACTATGGTCAAATAAGAAATTTTCTCCAGAAGCATGAGCCGTGCTAAGTGGAACCTAGGCGCGCAGACGTGCAGTGCAGCAGGCTCCGCAGTCAGCGTGGATTTCTGCAGGAAAGAGGTTCGAATTTCACATTTTCACCATGGGAAATTACCGAGACGCAAGGTTGTCCTGAAATGGCGGTACAGAAACTGAGACGATGTACCTTTGTACCGGGACGTCTCCTCCAGTGGTCAGATTTGCACTAGTTTCAGATTAGGCAGAACAAGGAATGGATAAGGAGGGAGCAAAAGCCAACAGGGCACACAGCAACCGTTCACTTCTCAGCCGTTCAGAAGCACATCCTCGATACCCCTGCCACCACAGTCCACAAGGCGCGACCACAGCACCATTTCTACAAGGAGAGCTCAGTCTCAAACCAGCGATTACTCCACCAATCAAGCCATTCCCGTCGAAGCCAAACGTTGGAGCAGAACCCTCAATCCAGCATCGCGCTCACGAATCAGCAAGGAGTAACAACGGAGGATTGGCAACACAGGAACTAGAATTGCATTAGCAGATAGCTGCATAGAGACTGTCGAGCACCTCCCTGCCTCTGTATCTGCTTCAGTGGGTAGGAATGGCACATCCATTGCTCGCGGCAGCAACTACTGCTGTTTCTTCACCCTACGTCTCCTCGACAGCACGAGTCCCTGCTTCTCCCGTGCGACGGCGTCACCGCGGCGTCGCCGTCCGGTGCGCGCCGAACGGCGACGTTGCATCAGCAAGCGACACGAAATCGAACCTCAAGGTGGGCTCGCCGATCGTCATCCTGGAGGCGCCCGTGATGCTGAAGACCGCGGCGTCGGTGCCGTCGCTCCGGCACAACAGCGGCCAGGTCAAGGCCGGCGACGTCGGAAGGTACGTGATATACTCTGGTACTCGATCAGAATAGAAAACGAACTGTGTACTAACTACTACAGTGTCTTGGCGCTGACGTTCTTGTGACTTCGTTGGTTGAGCAGGATCATGGCGCGGAAGCCCAAGGACGTCTGGGCCGTGCGCCTCGCCGCCGGCATGTACCTGCTGGACGGCAAGTTTTTCAGGCCCTTGGATGCTGATGAAGACAACGAGGAGTCGTCACGGGGTGAATGACAAACCGATGCCTCAATGGCATGCCGCGCTCTGTGCGAACATGTCAATAGTGAAACGAGGTGATTGCAACCGCAGGATTCATGGCATGTAACTCTGCCGAAAGCGCGCAAGCATAATCGTGCTGTTAGTGTAATGTTCTTGGAGTTTAAATTCATAGTTTCACAGACATTCAAAACTTTGTCCCTAGGCAATTTTCAATGGGAACGCTAGAACTTACTCGGGTGTTTCTTTTTCAAGGAGAATGTTCAAAATTAATCGCTGTGACATGTTTTATGGTCAGATTTTATTCTTCTAAAATCTCTTCAAGTCTCAAAATGTTTAGACTCTTCAAGTCTCTGAATGTTTAGAGTTAGAGTTTAGGGTTTAAAAATTTTATGTTAGGATGAACTCACAAGTCATGGTGCTGCCACGGGAACTATGGATAATAGGTTGGCAAGAAGTGGGTTAGGACAAACAATTAGTCGGCCTACTTGAGACAGGTTAGTGTGGGAGAGTGGAAGGGAGGAGGGTGCGGTGCGAAGGCTCATAGAAGACGACGAGAGAAGAGGAGGGAGAAGGCTCGATAACATATAATCGTACGATAGACGATGATATATCATATATGAATGCAGCGGCGGACCCAGCGGTCAGACGAAGTCTGTGTTGAGCATAAGACAACTCTCTTCCCATGGAGTATAAGATAATAGGGCCTATTTAGTCCCCCAAAATTCCAACTTTGACACTATGCAAAAAGAAGATTTCCCATCACATTAAACTTGCGGTACATGCATGGAGTACTGAATGTAGACGAAATCAAAAACTAATTGCACAGTTTTGTTGTACTTTGCAAGACGAATCTTTTAAGCCTAATTAGTCAATATTTAGACAATAATTCACAAATAAAAATAAAACGCTACAGTAAATTTGGTTGTCCAAAATTGGGCAACTAAACCACGCCTAGAATAGAGTTGTGAACCTTGGAGGACCACAGCTAGGCTCCTGCAGCTGCGGCGCTGGAGCCCGAACAGGCGCCCAGGGTCGCCGGGCTCTGGGTCCGCCCCTATATGAATGAGAAGAGTTTAAAAAAAATAGGAAATGAATAAAGGAAATAAAAATGATTAGTGGGATTTTATTTGGTGTACAATTAATAGGCCCATGACCATATGTTGAGTGGGTTCAGATCGGGTTATGAAGCGTACGTAAGTCCGAGCCAGCCAAGGGCAGACATCGTTTTTTTCCTCGGATATTTTTCAGAGCGTTTTGGAGTTTTATGTTAAATAGAGACCAAGGAATGATTGCTAGATTTTCTTGAGTTTCAGGGTTAAACATTGAGTTTTCGGATATGTTGATCTATAGGAGAAAACGCAACCATTTTTTCGAAAAAAAGTAAGGTGTGTTTGGCGGAGTTTCGATTCTCTGCTAAATCTAATGGGATCTCTGCCAAACAGTTGATTCTATGAAGTGATTCTTCATCCTGATTTTAACAGTTTACGCTAGAAAATAAAAAGAAATCACTTTCAGTCACAAAATCACTTCTCTCAAAGAATCAGCTCGCATAAAGAATCAGAATTGGATGGAGATTTGCTATACGCACCCTAAATGCAAACGTTTATAAAAGAAAAACAGCTCCACAACCAAATGATTGCAGATGGGCCTCATTTTAATCTGTCTCCTCCGTTTGGGATGATTATTGGCAACGCTACCGGCTCCATGGCCCCACACAAACTGTTCACATCATCACATGTATATATCACCGCCACGTCGGCCCCTCCAAGTTCTGACGAATCATCATCCTCTTCGTTTCTCTCCGCAGTCCCCTGCTGCCTACTGGCCGCCGGCCGAAGGCGACAAGCGAGGCCGCCGATCAATCGACGCCCGTTTCCTTGTCCCAGGGTCTCACGCGATCGTCGTACCCTCTCCGCAGAGGCTGAAGACGCTTTGCTCTGTAAGGAAACCCTACCCTACTCGTTTCGTTCTGCAGGAATTTCCCCCTTTGCTGTGGCGGCCCCTCAGTTCTTTAACTTTTCTTTCTTGGACTGATTAATCCGTCCAGTTTGTTGCGAATTTCCGTTTCCATGTGGAGGAGAGAGCAGCTGGTTTATTATTTTCCAAAATTCGCTAGGGGTTCAGTTGAAACCCTCCTCGCCCCCACACCCCCACGTTTGGTATGCCCCTTTCTGGCAAACCCTCTGAATCGGGTTGTGCTGTTTGATTCCGGTTTGTTCCATGCTGGGGGTGCAGTACTTTGCCGTTTATAACCCAGCTAAATGCGGCATGCGAACAGCTCCCAATTTAGAGATTAAGGGTGTTACTATTGCAGAATTTACATTGGTAGATACACATTTAAGAAAGCGAGATTTTGCATATTTTTTAGGCAAGAGAAAACCGGTCACAGTGAAATGCAGATGGTGTGCTGTATGTGGTATGACTATGGCTTTCATAGATGGATTAGGAGACAACGACTTGTGGGCACCCGGGTTAGAGCTGGGTGGGTGGGGCTCTCAATGTTTCTACCAATAAACTCATCTATACAGAAGATTCAAACAAATTTAGCCAAAGGCACATAAAGAGGGTATTATACAGAGAAAACTGGTTAACATGGAATGCAGACAGTGTACCATACAAGGTATTGCTTTCCTGGATGGATAATAAGGAGAAAACGACACTTCTGTGTTGCTTGCCCGCGACAGGAGTGCAACTCTGGGAAGTAATCTTCAGACAGGATTACATATAGATGATGTTGCTATCTTCTTCTCTCATCGTTTTATTTTGACTTCACTTCTACTCATGCACCTTTTCTCTGAGCCAATTGCTGTTTTCTATCCATGCAGTTTGATAAAACGTTGCTGGGTTGCAGCATGAGTAGTTGGGCATAGCGGGATTACCTTGAGCTAGTGCTCTGGTCTCGGTTGTAGCAGGAAGCAATGGGCATCCCAAGAGCCTGTTCGTTTTACTGGTTGTTCGATGTGCTGGTTCTTGTCTGTGGCTTGTGTCAGATACTTTATATTGGATCTGTGGCAGCGCAAACTGCTCAGTTGAGTGTGGATGCTTCACCTCATAATGCTCAGGTGATCCCTGGAAATATGTTTGGCATCTTCTTTGAGGTGAGTGTAATGTTTGGTTGTTGTTCATACATTGGTTTTATGCAGTTGTTGTAGTGACCTGTAGTAAGTCAGCACCTTTACCCTACCAATAACGTGCCTTCTGCAGAGATGTCAATGCTTTTGTAATGTTGGATCTTAATAGGCCAACTTAATGAACTCTTGTGCACTTGTCTAAAATGGTTAACTATCTATATTGGTGCTAAATGGCCATACACAATCAACTTCAGCTCACATAACATACTGGCTGAGTAAGGATATCACATATTCATGCATGTCTGTTCAGGAGTTCAGCTGGTGTTTACTTTTGCTAAAAACTATTATAATCCCACGAGAAACTTGACCTGTGGTTACACTAGTAAATATAAACTTTTTCTTTGTCATTCCAATTCCTTTCAACTTTTCATATCATAAAAATGAACCTTGTAGAGTAGCGTTAAAAGCTGTTTAGTTGTTTTACTTTGAAGGTGATGAATCTTTGTAATTCTTGGAATCTTGGTTGTACATGTAGGAGATCAACCATGCTGGAGCTGGTGGATTGTGGGCAGAGCTTGTAAGCAACAGAGGTAATGGGATTCTGTGTCTAAGGTTAACTGGCACTCTGCCTGAAGAAAGTCATGTTCATCATTTGATCCCCCTTTTTATCTTTTGTTGGTGTGCAATTTTAATGTTTTATCATCAGAGTTGTACCTACGTATCTGTAATAATTTATGGTTGTCAGGAAAATAACTTCACGATGGCGACAATTGTCTTTGTTTGCTGTAGCCATACTGGTTGCTCAGACAATGATTTTTGTCTGTATAGATAGTTAAAAGCAGAGCTACTAGTTGCTCATACCTCATTCTGTCCAATATCTCTAGTTCTCCACCATAGGTGCTAACAAAGTAACAATCATTGATAATTTTTTTTGTAGCGAATATTTGTTTGTAGATCATAAGGAATAGGATGTCAAGTTTCCTGGCTCCTTACAAGTTTCTTTTATGTTACAGGTTTTGAAGCTGGTGGTGCTAATACTCCTTCAAACATTGACCCATGGCTGATTATTGGGGATGAATCCAATATTATTGTGGCAACAGACCGATCATCCTGTTTTGCTGGTAACCCAATTGCACTTCGAATGGAAGTACTTTGTGAAGCTAGTGGTTGCCCTTCAGGAGGTGTTGGAATATACAATCCTGGTTACTGGGGCATGGTATGACCTTTACATAATTCATAGTTTTTTTTCATTAAGCAACCTTCCATAACGCTTTCCATCTGCCTGTTGTATATATCTGTTAGGAATTTTCAGTTAGGTATTTTTTTAGATTACTTGTTAAGACCCTCTAATTTTTTTGTGAGGTATTTAAGATCCTCTGCATTCACAGTACTAATATCTGAACCAATGTGGATACAATTCATATGCATCTCTTCCCCCTTTCAGACTTGATAAATCCATAATGTGTGCTTATCTCCAGCGTAACATTAAGAAATATTTTTGCTACATTTGTTGCAGAACATTGAGAGAACAAAGGTTTATAGAGCTACCATGTACATTAGATCGTCAGAGGCGGTGGAGTTGACAGTTTCCTTAACAAGTTCAGATGGTCTTCAAAATCTAGCTTCTCATACCATCACGTAAGCAATATCTCACGGTTCAATGTATAAAGAATACTTCATTTGCCCTTTTCGGTGAAATAACAGGAAATGCAATATAAATTATAGGGGTGACAAAGAAGACTTTGTTGAGTGGACGAAGGTTGAATTTGATTTAGAGTCAAACGATAGAAATACTAATTCAAGACTTCAGCTTACGACCACCAAAAGTGGCATAATTTGGTTCGATCAAGTATCACTTATGCCAGAAGATACTTACATGGTAATTTCATTTCCAAGTTCATTTTTATCCTTCTGATGTTCCAAGGAACATGATGTACATTCCCTCCATACATTTCCTTTGCAACCTAAATAGTGGTATTTGAGAAGCACAAATCATACTACATGCTATTTTGTAATTACAGCTATTTTACGTGCGGATTGTCTAGTCACAATTGTCTAGTCACATATCAAAAAACATCATAACCTGAACCATAATTTTTGGTAACTTTAATTTCTATTGCCAGAAAGAATTATTCTTGGTTCAGAGAATGTTAACTGATCTTTATCAAACTATGCTTTCCATACATAGCCATAGTGCAACCATGCAGTTATAATAGTTTTGCACTCTAATGTTTCTAAATACATGTTGTTGCCATCATAATCAAAATTGCATTGTGTGCCGATGCTTTACCAGTTCAAGGACCTGCTAAGTTATAAATTCCTATAAGCAAGACCATCGTATGGTTAGAAACTTAATCCTATTTTACATCAGGAGATGGTTTTAGCAGAAGAAGGAAAAATATACAATCCGTAGTCAACTAAGGTGTCACGGACTTTCCATTTCTTGATTTAACAGTGATCCTTATTTATCAATTTTATCTCTCAGGGGCATGGTTTCCGTAAAGATCTTGCCTCTATGCTCGCAAATCTGAAGCCCCGATTTCTAAAATTTCCAGGTTTGTCACCTAGCATTTTATCTTACTTCTGAGATTCTTCATATGTAGAGATGAGGGTAGTATGTATCAGCACAATCCAGCCTGTGAGGGAAGAGCCTGTTAAGACCAGACATATCTATAAAATATTGTGAATACTGGGCAAGTACTTGCTGATTATATTAGTATATGACTAGCAGTCTGGTCAAAATTAGATGCGTATACCTTGCACATAGTCTTGACTCCTCCGCCATTGACAGTCGTGTATTTCTGTGATTATTGTAACACACCAGTCATCGCTGTTGCAGTAAGTGAGGCATACTCTTTGCTCCATTTCCCTTTGTGCAACAATTGGATGCTGATATGTTGTAAAGATATGTCTTATATAATCTTTCTAAAAAAAATCACGTGTTAAAAAGATGCACCTAGCAACTATAATTATTAGCTTATTATTTACTAAAAATTGGTTTATTACTCTGATTTGATGAAGAATCTATATATTCCATCCACACGAGGAACGACATTTCTGTGATTGTGCAAGAAAATTTCAAGAGAACAAAAGTAAGAAACTTCCCAAGATGTAGTATCACTTGTTGAATATTACATGTAATATCACTCTTTTACTGAATATAAGATACATCAATTTGTATACCTTCATGAAATCTTTTATGTTTGTGTTTCTGTTATACGGATAAATAAAGAACGGCTAACTTAGAGTTAGAATGAATTGTGATCTCCTTTCTGGGATCGTAGTTAGACAGTGAGGTTGCTGGGAACTCACAGTACATTACTACATTATGTTGCTTTTAGGTGGCAACTATGTAATGGGGAACTATCTTGTAAATTCATTCCGCTGGAGTGAAACTGTTGGACCATGGGAAGAAAGACCTGGCCATTTCAATGATGCTTGGGCCTACTGGACTGATGATGGACTTGGATTTTTTGAGTTCCTCCAAGTGAGCATCACACTGCTATTTGTCCGAACTGAAAGTTCCTCTGTTGATTCTGAGAGTTCTATTTTATTGATGTAGCTAGCAGAAGACCTTGGTGCTTGCCCAGTTTGGGTGGTCAATGATGGTAATTGCTATATCAACTTATCAAGAAAGTATTGAAGGTTGCATAAAAAACATTACATATTTGGAGAGATAACTTACCCTTGACTGGTAATTCCTTTCAATGTGACAGGGGCCAGCCTTAACGAAGAAGTTCCATCTGCAACAATAGCTGCTTTTGTAAAGGTTTTTTCTTGAATTCTGAATATGAAAATGATAATTTAATCTGTATTGAACTCTTCTCTTAGTAAGTTTTCTCAGGATTAAGCTGAAGATCTTTTTTATGATGGGTTTACCTATGCAGTCCTTTTCCTTAATTGAACATCTGGTGAAAAGAACATGTAAAGAAAGTTATCCATTAATTTAATTTAGTTGTCAAAGGGTTGTCTTAGGAAATAACCAATGGTAACAAGAAAAAAAAAGAACAAACATAAGTTCAATGAGAACAGTGAAATAAAATGCTACAGATGAACAGATCTAACAGCACGATGCGAACCGATAGACTCCAATTTGGGGTTCTGCACCCTTAGTGCCATACTACTAACATTATAAGTGTCTGTTGATATCTAGCATAGGACTGTTGGATGAGTGGTTAAATCATACCTAATTAATTTTAATTTTCGTTTATATTAACTTTGGAATAGCATAATGTACTTATAATTTGCAACACACGCACTACTCAGGTAATGGTTGAGTTTCTTGTCTAAATATGCTGGAAATAAGAAAAAAGAAAGTCAAATGTTGGCATGGACTTGAGGCTCCAGTGTCTAGAATTATATAATGCATATGTTCTTAATTGGATTTCCGCAACGTCCTGGTTATGCTGACCAGACGCGGCGCACATACATAAGTGATGAAGTTTCCTAGAGTAAATGGTTCCATTCCAGTAGTATTTTTGAACAGCATCAATTACTTAATCCACATTGCGTTGTCGTTCAAATTTCTCCATGCTTGCCATGTTACAGGATGTTGTTAATGGTATTGAGTTTGCCAGGGGAGATCCCCAGACTGCATGGGGTTCAGTTCGTGCAGCAATGGGACATCCAGAGCCCTTTCAGCTTTATTATGTTTCAGTAGGGAATCAAGAATGTTCTAAATACTATTATAAAGGTTTTTTTGCACAATTCCATTTTCTTCCTGTTTTGCTTCATAATAACATTCTTTTTTTAAGCATCATGGGATTCTTTCAGTTTCATTTTATTGTTATGCCAAGAAAACCAATACTTATCCCATTTTGTAGATAACTACGTGAAGTTCTATTCTGCAATAAAAGCGTCCTACCCAGACATCAAAATCATATCAAGCTGTGATAGATCTGCTATTTCACCAGTCAACCCAGCTGATTTGTATGATGTTCATGTAATGACTGCTTTGCTTGGTCTTCATTTGGATAATATTTTTCCCAGTAGAGTGTGACATCTGCTATGCTGCAGGTCTATACCTCATCAGGTGATATGTTTTCCAAATCTAGAATGTTTGATAATACAGCCCGCAGTGGACCCAAGGTACCCACTTTGCTATTGATACCTCAATTGTCATCCTTACAAGTGGTCAGTAATTCCCTTTGTAAATCGTAGGCAATTGTTAGTGAATATGCTGTGACTGGAAATGATGCTGGCCGAGGAACACTGATAGCTGCTTTAGCTGAAGCTGCATTTCTCATCGGATTAGAAAGAAACAGGTTTTTTAATGCTATTTCTGGTTTGGCTCCTGGGTGATGTAGATTATGTTACAGACTTATCTGTTTTGCAATTGTTTCTATGCAGTGATGTGGTTGAAATGGCAAGTTGTGCCCCGCTCTTCGTAAATGATAATGATCGAAGGTAATTGTTGATATTTACTTCTGCATGGTAAATGTGTTTCTGCCTGATTATTCATCAACATCTAATAAAAAATACCGCTCTACTTGATAGGTGGAACCCAGATGCCATAGTCTTTAACTCATGGCAGCACTACGGATGTCCAAATTACTGGATGCTACACTTCTTCAAAGATTCAAGCGGTGGGGCACTTCATCCATCCACTATTCAACTGTCAAACTATGATCAACTGGTCACATCTGCTATCACTTGGAATAATTCACAAGATGGAAATACTTACCTGAAAATAAAGGTGATTTATTTTTCTCATTGAAAAATTTAGCTTTGCAAATGAAAATGAAAGCTAACCTGGAAAAAGAAATCTTTTGCAGGTTGTAAATTTTGGGAGCAAAGCTGTTAACCTTAATATATCTGTAACTGGGCTGGAAACTGATATCCGGACATTTGGATCCATCAAGACGGTTCTTACCTCTGGGTGGCTGCGGGACGAAAACTCCTTCCAGCAGCCAGACAAGGTTTGATGCATCGACTTGATTCAATGCATTGCAAACTTACAGCAAATGATAGTGATTACGCCTTGGATTTGGTGTAGCTTTTGTGATGTCTGAACTACTGTGCTATAGGTGGTGCCGGCGGCAAGTCCTATAACCAACGCGGGCGAGCAGATGGGTGTTCTTCTGGATTCGTACTCTCTCACCTCATTTGATCTCCTCCTGGGCTCGAGCCAGGCGATGCATTCAAGCACGTGATTACAGTCTATGATGTGGCCACGGTAAGGGTCCTCCAAGGATCCAATAGAAATATAATATATGTGAATAAATAAGCACAGCTGGTTATTTGTACACGGTTTGCACGATGTATGTATGGATTATTTCTACATGGTAACTAATCCCTAGCACACATCCGTTGTAGTCTAGCTGGTTAGGATACTCGGCTCTCACCCGAGAGACCCGGGTTCGAGTCCCGGCAACGGAATTTTTTTTTCCTTTTTGCAGTTTTCTCATTCTGACATTTTTCCCCCCCTGTTTTCTGGACCTCATTTTGCCCCCTCCTCCTACAAGATACAGTAAGGCGTACGCTACAGACGGTTTTACAAATTTTTGTCTGGACCTCATTTTGCGCCCTCCTCTTAGAAGATACGGTAAGGCGTACGCTGCAGACGTTTACAAATTTTTTTCCTGGTTGGCTACAGAGACAGCGTTATGCGCGTATGTGCTGATGTGCACAATGCACGTGACGACAAAGATGTAGCAGTGGTTTCCCTGTCATCAAGTTACCGCTATCCTTAATCACATGGGATTGGGAATCTTGTCTTGCTTACCAATTTAAAATTCCGCTTCCAACGAGGGCTAAAACGCATTAAGCAACCTCCAAATTAACTCGATCGCCCCTAACTAATCCCGGCCAGAAGATTCCCTCTCCAGCCGCGCACGACCCCTGCCATCCTCCCGACCCCAACCGCTGCCATGTCTCCGGCCCCGCCACCGCCGTCGCGCGCCCGCATCCGGCCGTGGCTGGTGGCGGGCGACCTGGCGCTGGCGGCCGCGTGGGTTTGCGCGGGCGCGCTGGTGAAGCTGCTCGTGTACGGCCCGCTCGGCTTCGGGGGCCGGCCCGAGGCCGAGGCGGTGAAGGTCTCGCTCTCCCTCGTGTACATGTTCATCTTCGCCTGGCTTGAGGCCGCCACGGGCGGCGCCTCCTACAACCCGCTCACCGTCCTTGCCGCCGCCGTCGCATCCCACGGCGGACCCGCCGTGTACCTATTCACAGCCTTCGTACGAATCCCTGCCCAGGTAATGCTCCCGCACACGATGTATGTCGTTAGCTCGTAATTCTATCTTCTGGATTTGGCCTTCATTCCGTGATGTCCATCCGTGAAACTTAAAACGGCGTATGTAATTTGGTTGATCGTATCTATAGGGACCAAAATTACTGATTATGCTCTATGGCTGTCTGATATCAAATCCACCATGGTCTGGTTACCTTATGGGCATATGCTAATTTACCACATTCATACGACAGGCAGCCTGCCTGATGCTATAAGTTGTAATGCTTGTCACTTTGTCATGGTACACAGACATACTGTTGATGGCCATTCCCTTTTTGTTTCGGTTAATTGTTACGGATGCATTGATTTGTTGATCTGTCTGTTTGTTGATCAAATATTTGTTGTTCTCTTTATGGTTATCAGGTGGTTGGGGCAGTTCTGGGAGTGAAGCTCATTCAGTTTACTTTCCCTAATGTGGGTAAGGGAGCTCGCTTAAGTGTTGGTGCTCATCATGGAGCGTTAGCTGAAGGATTAGCAACTTTCATGGTTGTTATGGTATCAGTGACTCTTAAGAAGAAGAAGATGAAAAGTTTCTTTATGAAGACATGGATCACAAGCATCTGGAAGAACACAATTCATATCCTGAGCTCAGACATTACTGGAGGGATTATGAACCCTGCATCTGTAAGTCTTTCAACACAAACTGAAACTATCCAAAAAGTACAGGCATAAATTTTGTTGTGACTCCACACTTCCTCCTAGTCTGCGTACTGCTATAGCTATGTGTCATTGCAACAAGTCATTTGTGATTGATTGAGTTGTGCACCAGACAGCTTGCAGTTTTGTACTTGCCAAGTGATGGTTCAAGCTGATATCAAGTTTAGGCACTGCAGTCTAACAGTTTATATGATGGCACACCTTATAAGATTATTTTGGATGCATTCTTTTATTTGTTGCAAAGGACATAGGAAATGTTTGTGCTGTACAAAGTCTATATGGCAGTCGTTGTAGTATGCCAACTGGCTCCATGTTAGATGTTGCTCCTATTATACCTGACATTCGTAATTGCCTTAGTTCATGTAGTTCATAAAATTTAGTAATCCATATTCAGTTTCCTGATTACTTGTTCTGGTATGTGCTTGTAGGCTTTTGCTTGGGCATATGCTCGAGGAGATCATACAACATTTGACCACCTACTGGTATATTGGCTGGCGCCCCTCCAAGCGACCCTGTTGGGAGTATGGGTGGTGACCTTCTTAACTAAACCCAAGAAGATCAAGGAGCAAGAAGCAGATGAAAACAAGACCAAGAAGGAATAGACTATTCTTGAATTACTATCCACCATCATTTGTGCAGTTAGAGCTTCATTTCATCTTCTTAACAAGACAAGATGAATGCTTTGAAGCTAATCTACGGAATGTTAATCTCACCTTGAAGTCTGCTTGGTCTGCATTTCTTGTATCTGGCTCCGCTTAGATTGTCCAGAAGCTTGTAAATAACTGTTCCAGCCAAGATATTGGGAACACTTTGTATGGGAGGTAAATCAATTGCAATCTATTCTTATCCATATTTTTTTTCAGATTTTGTGTGAAAAGATTTGGGGAAGGTCTTAGTATTATACAAAGCTCTACCTAATATTAAAGTACAGAAGAAATCCTTCGTGAGTTCTGCCGTTTTTGTTTCCACCGTCATCCCCCTTCCGTCAAAACTCACGCAAGAACCGGTCCGAAACGGAATAGAACTGCCAGCGGAGTCCTAGGCGCAAAGCCAGCTGCAGACCGGAGGAAAAATCAGCAATAACAAAATAAGGCCCCCTTTGGCACGGCTCATCCCAAAACAGCTTCACCGGTGAAGCCAAAGCCGGTGAGCCAAAAAAACTGGCTTCACCCGGCTTCTAGTTCATTTTAGTCCCGGCTTACAAAACGGCTTCACGCTACAGTGTCTCGATTTGCGTGAAATAGGTGAAGCCAAAGCCGAAATAAGCCGTGCCAAAGAGGGCCTAAATCAAGGGGGAGCAACTTCGAACCCACCACAACATGCCATTTAGAAAGAACAAATCCCACCACCAGGCCATTGCAAAGTTGGTGCTGTAATTTTGGAATTTCCCTTCACGGGAGCTTTTTTTAAATCTTGCTGGGACATCATCAAGGACATAACGGCAGCAGCGAACTCATTCCACTCCCTCAGGACCTCCAATATGCAGCTCATTAACTCCGCTAATATTGTTCTACTGCAAAAAAAAGAGGGTGCCATCGAGATAACTGATTATCGGCCGATCAGTTTGATACACTCCTTTGTGAAGATAATAGCAAAGATGCTAGCACTACGCCTCGCCCCGCACATGAACAGCATGATCTCCACTACCCAAAGTGCATTCATAAAAACTAAGCATTCATGACAACTTCACGGCCGTACACAATACGGCGAGAAGACTACACCGAAACAAGTCCCCAACGCTATTCTTCAAGCTAGACATCACTAAAGCCTTTGATTCCGTGAGATGGGACTATCTCCTTGCCTTGCCTTGCTACAACAACTAGGCTTCCCGCCTAGATGGAGAGAGATGGTGGCCTCCCTCCTTTCAACGTCCTGCTCGCGTGTCCTGCTCAACGGTGTTCCAAACCAGCCAATCAAGCACAAGCACGGTCGAGGACTACGTCAAGACGACCCACTATCGCCACTGCTGTTCGTCATCGTGATTGACCCCTTGCAAAAACTAATTAGCCTGGCCACAGAGAAAGGGATCTTCAGCAAATTGAGGGGCCGCACACCGACCATTCGGATCTCATGTATGCCGACGACGCCACACTGTTCCTCAGACCGGCCAAAGAAGAAGTGACCGCCCTTGCAGAACTTCTCACCCTTTTTGGCCAAGCCACTGGACTAAACACAAACTTCAGCAAGTCCACGGTTGTACCAATCCGATGCTCCAACCTGAATGTCAACAACATCATGCTTGACCTGCCAGCCACAAAGACGCAATTCCCAATCAAATACCTTGGTCTCCCACTGACCACAATCAAGCTGCGCAGGGTTGATTTCCAGCCGTTGGTAGACAAAACATGTGCCAAATTCAACAGTTGGAACGGGCGCAACCTAAACCATGCAGGAAGGCTCACGTTGTAAAATCAGTCCTCACGTCCCAAGTAGTCTACTATCTGACCGCACTAAAGCCGCCCAAGGCAACCTTACAGGAGATCGATGCAAAACGTAAGCAATTCCTATGGGCCGGGACAGAAAGACTAACAGAGGCGAATGTAAAGTGAATTGGAGAAGAACTGCTAGATCGAAAAAGAACGGCGGGCTGGGCGTCCTGCATCTTGGAAGTTTGGTAGAGCGCTGCGCCTGCGGTGGCTGTGGCGGGAATGGAACCAAGAAGATAAGCAGTGGGTGGTGTCGATGTTTAAACCCGGCAACCTACCGAGGAGGTGCTCGATGTTTAAACGCAGACACACGATTTAGACAGGTTAGGGTCGCTAGATTGCGTAATACCCTACGTCCTACGTGTTGGCTGGATTGAATTGCTTTGGAGGGGGTTACTACCTTGCCTTTATATAGTCGGGGCTAGGGTTACAGGTCGGTTGGTTACGAGAATACTAGTCGGATACGACTAGAAGAAGCCTACCTTATTACAACGAGTACTTTCCTAATCCTCGACTAGTCATTGTCTTTTCATGTAGACTGCACCGTCCTGCGCTATGATCTCCATGTCAGATGCGTCTTGGTGTCCAACCTCGTATTTGGGTCTGCTGGTGGACCTATAGATGTATGTACGACGAGTGGGAAACGACATTCCTTGCAATAACACCGATCATCTCCTTTTTACAACGACAAAATTACAATTGGGAATGGGGAGAAAGTATCCTTCTAGAACAGTGCTAGGTTCCAGGGGCAGAGGCCAAGGGACATGGCTCCCACGGTTTTCACAATTTCTAGAAGAAAGAACAGATCACTACGGGAGGCGCTGCTGAGGCAAAATTGGATCGGAGACCTGGACATACAACATCCTTCCTCGCGCTTGCTGAATATGGGCAGCTATGGGCAGCAGTACAGCAGGTCGAATTGAGGCCAGAATGCAAGATGAGATTGAATGGAAACTAAACGCGTCCAAGCAGTATTCGGCAAGCTCAGCGTATCACGCACAATTTATAGGGTCCACGACCACCAACTTTAATGAGCTTATATGGAGAGTTTGGGCGCCGCCAAAGCCAAAACAGGATTTGGACAGCGGATCGGCTTAGCTCGAGGGGCTGGCCGCACAACCCCGTCTGCGCCCTGTGCCGTACAGTCCAAGAGTCCGGTAAACACCTCTTCTATGAATGCCGTTTCACAAGACATATCTGGGCGCAACTGCTTGGCTTGGCTTGGTCGCGATGCATCCGGACCAACGGCAACCAACAGAGTCAGTTCATGAATGGTGGGCTGCGAGAGCGATAACACCTGAGCTAGCTCGCAAAGGAATGAGGTCGATTATCATTCTGATTTGCTGGGAGATTTGGAATGCGCGCATCTTTAATCATTTGGAGGCACCATCATGGTGATCGTTGGGAGGATAAGAGACGAGACCGCAAATTGGATTTTGGCAGGAGCAAAACACCTAGCTAGTCTTGTTCATAGCATGTAAAGAGTCCCAGTTTCTTTTTGTGTGTCACCTTTGTACTTTTGTTGCCGTCCGGCTTCCTTCGTCCAGCTTACTTCGTCCTGAACAAACTGTGAGATGAGACGACCATGAGTGCCTCCCCGTGTGAACATACGGCGTGTATGCACGTCGCTGATTGTTATCTCTGCATGCCTGTGCTCTGTGCTTTTGGTCGCCGTTGTTGTTTTGCCGCCCAGCCGCTTGTAGCATATTATTTTTTGGCTAGATATGGTGCATTCACTCGTAAATGTCTGGATGATGTAGTTCATCGCTACGCCGGGCTCAAGCGCGAAGATGAGGACGTCGTGAGGAGAAGGGCAGAAGGCGCGGTGGGGGGGAAGGCGAGTGCGTAGATCAACTGTGGGAGCTCATAGCCTGAAGGCCACGGGTTCAGTGTCTGCAGCCCACCGAAGAGATTGCCGTGGACGGTGTTGTTGGGGGCCCACGGAGAGGGAGAAGAGGCAGTGAGGGGCTGACTGGTGGGACCCGCACGCCTTTGGCCCTTTTACCGGGCCTTTTCTCTTGCTATAGAAAAATATATTTTTTTAATATGAACGATGTGCGGCATATGAATACATGTTTTGGCATGTACACCAGACTAACAGGGTGTTTGGATACCCCGTGCTAAACTTTAGCACCTGTTATATCGGATGTTCGGATGTTAATTAGGAGGACTCAACATAGTTTAATTATAAAACTAATTGCACAGATGGAGTCTAATTCGTGAGACGAATCTATTAAGCCTAATTAGTCCATGATTTATCCATGTGGTGCTACAGTAACCATTTGCTAATGATGAATTAATTAGCCTTAATAGATTCATCTCACGAATTATACTCCATCTGTGCAATTAGTTTTTGTAATTAAACTATGTTTAGTCCTCCTAATTAGCATCCGAACATCCGATGTGACAGGTGCTAAAGTTTAGCACGGGGTATCCAAACACCCCTTAAATCGATGAGTGGGATGTGCTTCCTATAAAATCGAATCACGCTTTGGCGGTATTTTATAGATAAAAAATTCAAATATTTTTTACACCCGTTGCAACGCGGACATATTTGCTAGCTCTTCTAAATGTAGTTTCATAAAAGTATAAATTTTTAGGATGGATATGTTCTCTTCATTTTCAAATATATGAGCCAAACCTATAAAAGTAATTTTTAACCAAAGTATGAAATGGCTAATTTAACGTGACCTCAAAATATCATTTATATTCACATTTAGCTTACGGCCTAAATGTAACATTCGCTATGGGCCCTTGATATGTCCGGGGTGACCCTGAAAACTGGCAGAGAAGAATCATCATCAATAAGCATCACAAAATATAGTTGGGGTAGCCTAAGGGTGATGGTTTGAGAGCGTGATTGGTTGCAAAGGAGGGGGCCATCCAGAATGGATGGGCTATACCGGATGGTGGGAGATGGGATAGAGCGATACAGGGAAGTTTGTTTGGTTGCACTTTACTGTCGTCCTGAATCACGCGAGGTGGTGTTTGGTTGTACTGGTTGGATCGTTGTTGTGTATGACAAGAGACACCGGATCGTGTTTGGTACGTAGAATGGGAGGAGATCGGAGCACCCTAGTACCATATTGGTGAGGTTACCACTAATGTTCATGAATATGAGCTGTTTTGATATTACAAAGGCTGATCCTGATGAACTACTTCCAAAGACTAGCAGTACAATAATAACAATAAATTGTAGCATAACTATGATATGGAGCCAACTAAGTTTATTTGCCGTCTTTTTTGAACCGATAGTCGCTTCTTTGACATCTTCATCACCAGTGGACTCTAGGAAAGATGCAATTGTTTCCTCTTTAAAACTAAAACTCTTGTAGCAACAATTAGGATAACCGGTGACCTGCTGATGATAGGTTACCCAAATTGCATAGACTCCAGGCTTCCTACCCCAATACACAACATACCAAGCCATTGTGCCTTATAAAGGAAATAAAACTGGATTCAATTGCAAAGGTAGATGTATAATAAAAGAAAATTTGATATAGTAAGTGTTGGCCTTAGATTTTATTTGCATCTTCCCTTGACCTTGAGCTTGGAGCATCAGTGACACAAGATCAATAGCAAACCACAAATAGTACGACAATGGCAGCAAAAACAGCAGGACAGTGCCAACAGAAAGAGCCGTAACAGCACATTGACAACAGCTCAGCAACAACACAACCAGAAATAAGGAACAAGCAGTACCAGGGAGGACGACAACAACAACAATGTGACCTGCTACTGACAGGTTACCCAATTTGCATATTACCCAATTTGCAAACGTAGATGTATGATAAAAGCAAATGTGATATACTAAGTGTTGGCCTCAGATTTTATTTTCATCTTCTCTTGACCTTGAGCTTGGAGCATCAGTGACACAAGAGCAATAGAAGACCAGAAACAGTAGCACATTAGCAACAGAAACAACAGGACTGCCAACAAAAAAAGCAGTAGCAGCACAACATCGACAACAGATCAGCAACAAGCTAGCCAAAAATAAGTAACATGCAGTACCAGTTGACAGCAACAACAACAACAACAACAACGTCATAGTCCCTCACAAGCTCAAGGTCATCTGATGGTACCCATCTACTTTGAATTGGGCAAATATTCCAATCATCATAGGTATAGTTTCTTACCTTAAATAACATATGTTACCATCAAGGCAGAAGAAAGCAACCAACATATAGGAAAGATGAAAGAAAGATGGACTTACCAGGTAGTACAAAAGCAGTAGCAGTGGACAGGAATAACAACAATATCATAGTCCCTCACAAGCTCAAGGTCATCTGATGGTACCCATCTACTTTGAATTGGGAAAATATTCCAATCATCATAGGCATAGGTTCTTAACTTTAATAACATATGTTACCATCAATTCAAAACATGTATGCAAGATAAAAAAAAATGGCATCACCAGGTAGTCAACCAATAGGAAAGCTCAATTAACCAGAACAAAGACATGGCATCCATCACAAAGATAAGGTGCAGGTGTTCATGTTTACACACCTAACAGATCCCTCCCAAGTACCTCTACAAAGTCGAACCATGTGTCCTATGCTATACAAAAATATATGCAGCCTTGGATAGGCTCCAAATGGTGTCTCTACCCTCACCATTAGTGGTTAGTGCTAACCCAAAATGTAAAATTATAGCATAGGCAAGCAAAATATCAGATGGCAGTCCTTAAGCACCTAGAGGAAGTTGGCTTGGCTCAGGTAGGTCCTAAGCCAAAGGATCCTATGGGCTTCACTCATCTGAACAAAGCATAGGCCTTCTGCTTTGTTCTTCAGCAAGTACACAAGTGCAAACATCATGGCCTCCTGTGAGTACCCAGGACAGGACATGACACAACCATAAAGATTCTCATGGACCTCATTGTGCTGAGGAGCCTTGAGGGCATCTGCAACAGAGGCAACAGCAACAGTCATACCATGCATCAACTGGTATTCTTCCTCACACAACTTTCTCCTTTTACCACCTCTTCCTTCCTTATCATCAGAACCCTTAGAGGTGTCCAGCCCATTAGAGGCTGCATTTTGCTTACCAGAATCACCCTCATTCCCATCTAAATTAATTATCTTTGATCTAACATCTCCCCCCTCAAGGTGGCCAAGGTCAGTTGATACACCTAAAGGTTCATTGGAACCCATGGCAAAGCTACCAGTAGCCTGACTAGACCCAAAAATGGCCTCCATTTGGACATAGTTCTCAATTAGGGTGTTCAAGAACTTGGCATCAGCAGGATGTTCCTAGTTGGGCAAAAATATGGTGCAATAGTTAGAGAAAAGGGTAACTATTAACCATAACAGTTAGATATATTTAAGTTGTGGCCTAACCTTAGTGTGCCCTATCAGATGCTCCTCCTCAAGGACTATCATATGATGCTCCTCATTCCAGAGAGCACCACTGAGATCCTTGAGCCTAGCAATCTTAACCCACCTCTGGCGCCATTTGCGCAGGTGGTTATAAATTTGGTTGGTGGTGACATTGACTTCAGCAAAATCAGAAACCATCCTAGCAACTTGCCTAACATGCACTTCCTTGAAGCCTTTATCAGTTTTGACCCCTTGCCCAACCAGATCATGAAACCTCCTAAGCATGAAGGTTGACTGAACACTGGTCCATTGTATTGGCCCCCCAGGCTGGGCTCCAACCCAGCAGCCACCCCACCCTCAGCCCCTGCCTCATTGGCAACACCAACAACTTCCTCACCCATCACAGCCATGTCCTAACCATCATACCATTAGAAAAAGAAACACCAAAGTACTTAGGAATCAAACAGTAAAGAAAATAATGCATGCAAATATCATGCCATGCATATTGTTCATGATTGCAGGTACACATCATAGCAAAGTACCATAGGTCTCGGAACATATTACAAATTCATCAATGCTACTTAACAATACATGACCCTCAAGTACTTCAGTGGAATTAAACTCTAGAAGATCCCCTATTCTGCCACATTTGTGCAGCCCATGCATCCCTCTGTTGTGCTCAGGTTCCATTGTTATGGCTATGTTCTGGCTCAGGGGGAGTATCAGTGGAGTTAGGAGTCCAAGCAGCTTCAGTGGGGACATGTTCATCTTATCCATGCCTAAGTATCCAATTGTGCAGAATACAACAGGTAAGAACCAACTTCACTTGGGTTTTGTAAGGATGTAAAGGATTGTTATCAAGGATTCTGAATCTATTCTTTAGAGCACCAAAGGCCCTCTCTACTGTCACTCTAAGAGAAGAATGCCTCAGGTTAAACAACTCTCTTTAATTTTGTGGCCTATTTGAACCAAACTCCCTCAAGTGGTACCTTGTACCACGATATAGCGGCATGAACCCAGGCCTGGCTGCATATCCAGCATCCACAAGATAGAATTTCCCTAGACAATGTAACAAATAGAGATAGTTTATCAGTTTAGTGTGTGCAAGTCTTGTTGGCATGTGTATATGTGAGTTATGGTACCTTGTGGGACTGTAAGGCCATCTGTCCTTTCAAGAGCATCTGATAAAATTAGAGCATCATGTGCAGATCCTCCCAACTAGCAAGCACATATGTGAACCTGAGATCAAAGTCCACTGCTGCCAGTACATTCTGAGTGATGGTGTGCTTCCTGCCTCTAAAGGCAGCTTGCATCTTCACAGGAACTCTAGCTAAGACATGTGTCCCATCAATTGCTCCTATGCAATCCTAAAAATAAATAGCATATTAACAGGTTACTACCATATGGGTAAGGTCAATTGGTTTGCAATTAGGAAAGGGCCACCAACCTTGAAATATGGGTTCCATCTCCTGCTGCCAAGGATCCTAGGATGGACACTAGTGGATGGTGGAATAATCAACTCATTTTTCAACTCACCAACTGCATACAAGACTTGATGAAAGAACCTACTTATAGTTTCAGGTGAGCTCCTAAATGTCATGTTAATGACCCTGAATCTTTGGTTGTGTCCCACTACATGCAAGGACATTGCAACTTGTTCTTCAACAGTGGCATGGATGCTATCCATAACCAACTCTCTAGACCGAAACAAGTCACACAGTTGGAAAAAAGGTGCCCTTCTCATCCTTAGTAGGTTGACACAATGGAATGAATCTGAGGTTTCTATTCCTCTCTCTGTCCCTCTCTGCCATGGGTCCATAGGTAATAGATCGAGCATTCTCACTTCTCCTTCTAAACCACAAGAAAAATCATGCAGCAACAGCAGCAACAAGAGCAGCCGCAGCCCGACGCCTACCTTGTATGTCCATGTCTAAGAATACAATGCAGTGTCCATTAGAGCTCAGTAGAGGAACTTGGGGTCATGTTGTTAAGCAAGCAAACATTCTGAAGTACATGTTATCCTAGACGCGGCTGCCACACCCGAAGGTGCTCCTCCGACGGCAAGGATTCATCATCGACCTAGGCATTTTGCTCAGCTCAGTACTACGGGCGTGATTGGTTGCAAAGGAGTAAGCCATGGTTCAAGGACACAAAAAATCAGATCGACAAAGATACATGACAACCATAGATCCGCATAAGAAATAACATAGGGTTCATCAAAACCATAAATGCATATGCAGAACAACTATAGATCCGTATCAGAAACAACCTAGGGTTCATTGACACCAAACAAGATGTACCGTCGCAGCATCGGTAAAGGCACATGGTGCCGCCGGAGGACCTCGACCCACCGTGAGGATGGTACAAGAACAAAAAAAAATCAGATCGACCTCTATATATGTGACAACCATATATCTGCATCACAAAGTACCTACGGTTCATCACAACCACAAATCCAGGTACAGAACAACAAAAGGAGCGTTCGGATCTGACACAAGAAGAACCTAGGGTTCATCGACACCAACCAAAATAAGACGAATCGACAGATCAGCGGGGGAGAGGGGATGAAGCAGCGTAAGAGGAGGGGGAGATGTACCGTCGCAGCACCGGCGGGGGCACAGGGCGCTGTCGGAGTACCTCGATCCACCGGCGAACCGAGGTCGAACAGGAGGAGAGAGAGAGAGGAGAAGGCGCACCAGGGAGGAGGGGAACGAAGACAGTGGTGCGAGGATGGGAGGTCACCGTAACCTCCCGCGCCTTTAGCCCCAGGACGGCGCCATCTCCCGCGCTCCGCCGAAAAATTCCCGCCAGCATCGCTCCATCCCGGCTCGCAAGCGAAGGAGCCCTCTGGGCGGATGGGCCGATGTGGGATGGAATGGGAGAAAGGAACGGGGGGTGCGGCGTTTCGGTTCCGCAAGGCCAACCGAACACGCGAGAGTGCACGGGAAGGTTCGGGATCATGCAGCGGACGATGCCCTCCCAGCTACCAATCACGCCCTGAGTGTTCAGTTAGTTACTACCAGCAAAAAGTTGCAAATAAATGTTCAGCGTCCTTTTGAATGGGCCCGTTTTCATGGGTCTAGGTCCATGTGACATGCCTCTTTTCTGCTTGGCATGTGGGCCCATGACAAAAGGCAGGAGGACACTCATGCCGTTCGTTCACCAGCCACTCTGGCTGGCCCAGCCCACTAGCTAGCTGCATGGGAATGAGTAATGTTGGCCCCTCTAAAAGAAATGGTGGTCCTTTTTTCTCTCTATTTTTGAGGGACTGTCTGATTCCTTTTCTGGTGATAGATCTCCATCAGCCAATTACTAGAGTACGAACATCTAATACGGATACGACAATATGACGTCATAACAACAGGTCCTACAAACCCACGACAACCACTCTCCCCCTAAAAGAAGTACACGTGGACGTGAAAGACTCCACAATCCACACCATCCTGACACGGTCGTCCTATTCTTCCCCAGTTATCCAGCTCCAATTGTCCTAATTTATCGGTGCACGAGCTGCATCAGTATTGAAATGGATTTTTTTTCCAAATCGTACTGGAGATTACGTTGACGATATGCCTCGGAGGATGCGATTGCATTGCGGCGTGTGCCCGTGAAACAAGTTTTCGAGAGACCTGCTTGTAAATTGTATTTGTTGATCAGAGTTGCCATTGCGTCGTCAGACAGCCTGATTCTGATAGCAGTTGCGGCGGAGGCAGATAAAATAGTACTAGCATGTTAATTGGACAGGTATGGCAAGGGAAAAAAATATATGAAGATATAGTGCTCGTCAGATAATAAAATATAAAACTAGCAGTAGCAGGAATGCAGATAGGGAATATGTTAGGAGAAAAGGTACGACAGGGAGAATTGGAATCAAGGCCATGTTTAGTTACTCCCAACTCCCAACTTTGACACTATGCAAAAAGAAGATTCCCCATCACATCAAACTTGCGGTACATGCATGGAGTACTAAATGTAGATGAAATTAAAAACTAATTGCACAGTTTTGTTGTACTTTGCGAGACGAATCTTTTGAGCCTAATTAGTCAATATTTGGACAATAATTCACAAATACAAACGAAACGCTACAGTGTGCTACAGTGCTGTAACAGTAATTTGGCACCTCCCAAATTCCCCAACTAAACACGGCCCAAAATCATGGAGCGATCTCTGAACTCAGAAACCGACAATAGACCACAGATGATGGCTTCAATAAGAAACGGGTACGGTCAAGATCGCAAGAGTAGGTAGGAATGTGGGCTACCTTTCGAGAGAAAAGAAAATGGGGCCAGTTTCATCCAAACTTCCAATTTTGACACTATGCAAAAAGAAGATTACCCGTCACATCAAACTTACGGTACATGCATGGAGTACTAAATGTAGACGAAATCAAAAACTAATTGCACAGTTTTGTTGTACTTTGCGAGACGAATCTTTTGAGCCTAATTAGTCAATATTTGGACAATAATTCACAAATACAAACCAAATGCTATAGTGTGCTACAATGCTACAACAGTAATATTGGACACCCAAATTCAGGGCAACTAAACAAGGCCTGGGTGAGTGTGCGGATATGGCTCGAGCCAAAAGGCCAAAATGTTCGGGGCAACGTACCATCAGCCGAAGAGAAATTGATTCTCTGCAGAGCTAGCGCAGATAGGATGCGTATACTTTCTGTTCAATTTTTAGAGGAGTGCAGAGCTATCCTCAAGGCATCACTGGTGGTGATGTCAGCTCGAATCCTCGGGTTAATCTTTATTCATTGTGATCCGGAGCAGACGTGCAGAAAAGCTGCGCACCACGCTCGTGTGCCAGGAATTCAGAATGTCTGATTCCCCATCTGTGGCATATGCCAGGGGCCCATGGCATCACTTCTTTACGCACACCTAATCCAGTCAACAGGTTACACGAGGGCCACGAGAAAGTATTTTCGTTTTTCCCTTTTTTTTCTTCTACGGAAGAGAGTATACGCTACTGATTGTTTACAGTCTGAGTCAGAGGCGCACACGAATTATATTGTATAGCGTGCGAGAGGTAGAATATCTTAACAAGGAAAAAAAAATGAGAAAAGGACTTGAGAAGAAAATCAAGCATAAGTCCAACACCTTTTTTTTTTGCAGCATGCAGTTTGACGTATACTGACAAACTACAATTTGGTCTTAGAGTATCTGAGTATGTATCGGGAAACGGCCTTGTCGGCCTGGTCGATACGATATGCATGCGCGGCTGGAAGCCTGGAAAGGGCGCGGCAGGCCAGTATGCCACGTCTGCGTCGTACTAGTGTCGTAGAATGTAGCACTCGTGCTACGAGCCTACGAGTACGGGGCGTACGGCCGTGGCTTGAGACTCCCATGGCGACCGACGAGGCGCGGAAATCCGAACGTTAATTCAACTCTGCACAATGACTTCAGCGAGGCATGGTGCACACTGCACAGGCACGGCACCCCGCGAGGGCTTGTTTGATCCAATGCTAAACTTTAGCAGCTAAAAGTTACTAAATTGCAGTTGCTAAACTTTAGTATGGTTGTTTGAATTTATGGGCTAAACAACATTTAATGAGATGGAGAAAGATCTGTTTGCTCTTAACGAGAGAGGGGTATCGAGACAGGTATTGATGGGGTGAAAGATGTCCACCCCAACTTTTAGTAAGGTTTAGCAACCAAAAATTTACTTATGGGCTAAAATTTAGCAAGATTTAGCAAAGGTGTTTGATAAATTTGGAACTAAATGGTACTTTTTAAAGTTTAGCGAGGTGGAAACAAACACCCCTTTACGTATAACCCGCTGGATGGCCGCTCTATCTTTGCTCTCCGCCGTCGGCACGCCGTTGCGCCGCCGCCCGGCCGGCCTTTTTGACCCCAGCCCACACCCAGAAGCCGCGACCTCGCAAGTTGGCAACGGCGCCAGCCAGAGCACGGAAACCTCAGCCGTCGGCACGGCAGCCACGCGCCGCTGCGGGAGGCCGAGGAGGCGGGTCGATAAGCACGGGCCGTGCCCGCGCCGAGCCAACCCAAAGATGACTAGATGAGGCATCGGCCTATTTTGCCGCCGTACGAACCAACCAACCCCGCGCGGGGCCCCGCGGCAGGCGATAGCCTTTCGTATCGTTCGCCCCGCGCCAAGCGGACGAACGGCGCGCGTCGTTTTCCTCCCACGCCCAGCGGCCCAGGCGCCCCCTGCTGCTGCTGGACTGCCCGCTTTCCCGTAGAGGCGGCCCCATCCCCGGGCGGCCGGGCCCCGGACGAAGCTGCCGGGAAGCTTCCTCGCTCGCCGTCCCGGTCCCGCCCCCGATTCCGGGCGAGCGCGACGTGCGTGCGCCGCGGCCCACGCGACCGTACTACTCCTATCTGAGGTCGGACGGTCGGTACGCTCTGCTACTACAGGACACCGTCTCGCTGGCCGCCGCCTGGCACGCTGGCTGGGCCCGGTTTCGGCCACGCAAAAGTTTACTGCAAACATGGCGACGGAAAGCAAAGGGTGTGGCCGGCGAGCTGACGTCGCGGGGGTTTGCGTTGCGTGGCCGAGTTGGTCGCCCGGCCGCGATGCCGACCTCGCTGCGCGGCTCTGGACGCTGCATGGACTTGCTGGCCTGCCTGTGCCTGCTCGCGCCGTATTTAGCCATGTCCTGCTCGGCGTGGCAAGCCGGCGTCAATGGCTTGCCCGCGCTATTACGGGTAAGTTGGGAAGCCGGCACGCTTCCATTTCACCATTTACCACCGATGAATCGGGAGCGCCAGCTGCTAAAAAAAAGTTGGAGGATGACAGGTTCCATCAGCCACCATCAGGGCTGCGAGGACGCGCCAATGATGACCAGATCGCTCGCGCTCGCCTGTGCGTCTCAACGTGAGCAATGCATCTACTAGATTTGTCGAACCGGATGCGATCGCAAGGATCTCTCATCTGTGGACCGAACAATTCACGGCGGCGAGATGGCTAAGCAGCGCCCGATATTTCTCTGTGGTAAACATGCAAGACGCAAGCAAACCATTCATTCATTCCCAAAACGTAAGAAACAAAATGCAACTAGTAAATCAAACAACACCAACCACATTCGTCTGAAAACATCTGGTGAGCACATTTTTTTTAAAATAATCCTCTGGAGCAAATTTATGGTCGAGTTGGCGAACGACAAAAGGAAGCAGTTGGCGCGGATGGCGCTTTCGGCCAATTCACTCCCTGCTCCCGCGCGCAGCTGCCAGGAAGCTTCCTAGTGCTCATCCCGTGGACGGGACTGCCTGACGTGGCCCGATCCCATCAGCCTCCCCAGACATCTTCTGAGGCTCGTGGCACCTCGAGAATTCCATGGCTCCACACATTCCTATCGACCATCAGGCATCAGCAAAAAGGATTAAATTCAATTCAACTCAACTGGTACTAAACTAGTACCGTCAGGTCGCGACGTCGAATGCGCTAGCAACTTTACACTTGTGCACTTCCAGAACGTAGCAGGCATGACAAGGACGAGAAATCAAAAGGCACCATGCATGCATGCATGCGTCTGGTAACAAAATATCGTCGCGTACTCTAGCTATTCTCAGCTTAAAGAATCCCAGAAAGGAGATCCTGGCTTGCACGAATGGCCATGGTCGTCTTCAACCTTCGGATCAGCGACAAAAAGTCCTACGACAGGCGCCAATGGCGGGCAGGACGGCCATCATAGCGCGCACACCGGAAACGAGAAAAGTGAGAGCATCACCTGATCGAGCCAGTGTCTGGCTTGAACAAACTGTTGAAGCTTTTTTTTTTAGGCGCGTACAGTTGCTAGAGAGAGCACACCTGGGCACGTACCGAACCGGCACGGCCATGATGGCCTCGCACGCTGTGTGCTCGAGACCCCTTTCTCCAGGGGGGAACACGAGCAGCAAGCGCATGCTCCCCCGCGAAACTTTTGCGCCGTCTCCAACTGGAAGGAACAAAAGCGCCCAACCCATGTGGCTGCAGTCCAAAGCGGCATCTCGGACGGCGATGCCGAGACCTCCCCCCCGATGAGTGGCGCTGATGCGGTATGGTATAGCCATGCATGCGTGTGCTCCAGGCAAATTTCTCTGCTTTTTTTCATTCCTTTTCTTTCCTAGCACAATAATCTCCTCCATAGATGGACAAACCATACAAAGATCTCCTCGTTTCTTCTTCAAATCCTTTTTGAATAAAGCCTTGTGCATCTGGTGTGGAAAATGCTGGAACTTTTTCCTTTTCCCAAGGAAAACTAGGATTTAGGATGTTAGTTAGCACTTGACTTGCTTTTCAAAAAAGTTAGCACTTGACTTGCTGGTTTGCACCAGACATTCCCTCGTTCATCCCACGTCGATCATGAGCATCCGTCCACGCTCTCGCTTGGGTCTTGTCGATCCAGTTGGTGCACGCAATCTTTCCCAAAAGGAGCCGTTCTCCCATCCATCCGATCCAAATATCCAATCAATTGACCTACAGCGTCACCATGTGGCTCTCACCAGTTTCTGCTCGCCTCCCTGCTGCGCCTGCGCGCCCAGAAATCGATCGGAGCACGGAGAAGGACACGGGCACGCAGCACAGCAGTGACCATTTCGAGCATTTGCAGAGAAAGGAACATCTCAAAATTTTCTTTTGGTGGTTGTGTGATTGTAGTAGCTTACCAATGCTGAGAGGGTCCAGCGGATTTATTGGCAATTTGTTTGCTGTTTTGGTTCTGGCATTCCCTCAGTTTTTTTGTTGGCCTGCTTTCAGAAAATAAAATTGGTTCCCACAACAAGAACTCGTTTCACGATTTTTTTTTAGTCGTCAGTAGACGTGCGCAAGGCACCAGCCCACAGGAGAACAGTGCGGCTAGCTGGAATATAGTACTGTCTCCGCACTAAACAGGTGGATCAATAAAATTTGGAGTGGCGACTTTCTCTGAGATAAAATATGAAACTTTCCACAACCAGTTCGAGATGAAGCACCTTGATACCAGGTGAAAAGGGTTGGGACGATGGGTTTTGTTTATGAAAGTTGGGACGATGGTTTTGGGGAAAAGTTAGGTTTTACTTTTGACTAAAGAATGTTTAGTGTCGCTTGTTTAGTATAAATTTTTGTAGTTGACTAACTATTGTTGATGATGCGACTTAGAATGTAGGATAGGCCGCCCGGCGCATCCACGCTTCTTGATAGCATTGAAATATATGTACGTGCATGTTGGAGAAGGTTCGTTTGTTTCTTAACTATTGTAAAGTTCCTACCAAGTTACATATCCTGGTCATTCAATCCGCCATAATTGTAGCATTGTCATCTCAACCTCCTCTCTAGGGTGTGTTTGGATAGAGGGATAAGTGGGACGCGACAGGATGATCTCATTTTTCAAGGAATGAGATGATCCTACTTGGTGTTTGGTTAGAGGGACGGGGTATCCTAGTTTCGTTGTTTGGTTGGAGGGACAAGGACAGATAAAATAAATGGTGTTTGTATTCCGTTAGTCGCAGGACCCACCGTCAGCCTAAGAGCCTCATCCCCTTCCTCATCCCGTTGTGGCCTGATGCCGTCCCGGGCCGACCTCGGCCATGGCCGCCGCCGACCCCTCCCTTGGCGTGCGCGCCACCCTAGTGCTCTTCGTAGCCGGCTAGCGCCCGAGCCCTTGCGCCTTGCTGCGCCGCCGCGGCTCGCGCCACGCCCGTCCTTGCCCAGCGTCGCCTGCGCCGCGCTCGCCCCTGCTCGCTTGTGCTGCGCACCGCTGCCTGAGCCGCCGCCAAGTCCCGCGCCTGTGCGCTGCCCAGCCACGTTGCGCCGCCGTCGCTGTTGCTCCACGCTCGCTCGCTTGCTCACCGCCGTGGCCATGCTCCTCCCGCCGCCGCCGCATCCCCTACGTCGCCGGGCTTCGCCCTCCCCATCTCCTCCCTGCGCCGCTGGGCTCTGCCGTCCCGCCACCCCGACGTGCGCTCGCGCCCGAAGCGCTCGTGTCACGGCGTTTGCGCTGTCAAATTGGGACGGATCGGTTCAACCATTTTCTAAGGATTGATGCCGTTCTCGTCCCACCATCCCTCCAACTAAACACATGCAAAACTGGGACCGTTCCATCCCATCCCTCTATGCTAACACACCCCTATATTCCAGGTTCATCCCCCTCTGAGGTCGAGGAATCTGTAGTCCTAAACCATACTCCCTCCGTCCCAAGTAATAAGTCGTTTTGACTTTTCTAAATTTTTAGATTTTGCTACGTACCTAGATATATATTGTGTCTGGATGCATAGTAAAACAAACGACGGGACATACTGTCAATTGCCGCCGGAGCTGAAAATCTCAGCACAAATTCAACTGTAAGGTTATTTTCCCCATTTTTCAATCAGCGGAAAATGGAATAGCCGTGACCCAAAATACTCCAAGCTTTTGCAGCCCTTGGACCTGAAAATACAAGGTAGGACGCAACCATGCAGCCCTTGGGACCTGAAAAGGGCAGTGAAGTGGCAAATGCAATCAAACAAACTTTTGCTGCCCGGAGCCGGAGGCCCCCCCCCCCCCCCCACGACGCTTGGGTGTTTAAACCACCATATCATTGCCACACAAACTACGAGATCATGGATTTCTATTCTGTAGCTGTGGCTAATACTCCACGAGTCAAGGACAGAACTAGGCCCACGGATCCCTGTTACTATGCATCCCCTAGGACTGGTCACATACAAAACCCAGAATAAGTACTCTGGGCTCTAACGATTGGGAATCACTCAGAGTTGCAGGAGAGCTGCAATCTACACGCAGCCGGCCATGCACCTCCCCATGGGTACACAACGCTAGGTCCTACTTTAAACTACTGGTTATACATCTAAATTTAATCGATTGCTTGAAGAATCGCGTCGAGAGCTGCCACAACCTCTGATGATTTTCTTCCGCTGGAGTAGTTCAAGGGCCGATTACGCAGC
>NC_028458.1:47895008-47912950 GCF_000263155.2 Setaria italica
TCCTCTCGTCTGTCGATCAGCCTGCGCCCAGCGCTGGAAGGTGAGCTTCAGCGCCTCAGCCCCAAATCTTCTTCTCGTGTGGCTTTGCGTTGCGTAGAAGAATTTTGCATTTGGGTTTTCCTTTAAGATGGAATTCTGAGATTATGGGTTGCCGGGGAAAGAGTAGGTTTCTGCATGATTGAATTGCAACGCCACTTGTGATATTTTGGTTGTCCTGGGAAAGATGTGCATTTCCCTTTGGCAGCCTTGTGTTCCAGCTCATCTGTGACCTTTAGCTCAAGCCAACATCTCTTTTTCCTCCTCCTCCTGATTTTATTTCAGCAGCACACACATCCGTAAAGTGCTTTTTGGGCTGAATTCTCGGTTTTTGTTCTGATTGATATCCATATCCATCAGCAAGGTGGGGGGGTTTGTTTCCTATGTGTCGTGGACCTGCATACATGCCAGTTTTCAGTTTTGAGTGCTTTACCTGCAAAAGTCTGAGCCATTCGCAGGCCCCTTTGTGCTGCCTTGCGCCTTCTGGTCGCAGGCGCTTGTCTCACCAGCCTTTTATATTGGTCAAAAACTCAAAACGGATCGAATCATTCTGGTTTGGAGCTGTCTGGTCATTTTTTATCGTTTTGATCAGGTGCGGTAGTGTTTGTGAAACACGTAAAAAAATTAGGATTTACAGAAGGCTGCACTCTTTCCTTCTCCTTTTTTTGTTTCTGGGAAACAACACGAGAACTGCCTCTTGAAACAATGACACAATATGAGTACAACTTTGGTAACCGTTACGCTTTGTAAATTCTGCCTGTCATTCATTTCCAGTCATTTTTTTTTGTTGTTATTGAAAGGGGCCTTCGATGTTTGCTTTCCAACTTCCTGAGTTCTTTTGGATCAATGCCCCACCTGCCGTTAAATCTTTTCCATACTTTTTTTTCACCCTCTGTCCATTTCTTTCGGAATTGTCTCCTGAGGGCTTGTGCTTTATGCTCATCTGCAAGAAATTTTGTTAGTGTCCAGTGCATATTGTTGAGTAAAGCTTAGTTCTTCCTTATACAAGAAGATGATATAGCAACAGAACGTGTTATGTTGTCTCACTTCTCTCCAAAATTTGACATAAGATTCGGGAAAAATAAAACTGTGTACTGAACCTCTCGTTTCCCTCGTTTTCTTGTGTGTTTTTCTTTTCCATTTTTCTCACCAGAGGTTGTCACTTGGGTATTTGAATGGCTTATTTTTCAAGGTACTAATTCAAGGATGGGGTTCACTGAACAATTGCAGGTGTTTGAAGAATAGCTTGAAGGTTCAGAGGAACCTTCGTCTGTTATAAGATGTATAGGGCTAAGAGAGCTGCATTGTCACCAAAGGTGAAGCGCCGTGTTGGAAAGTATGAGCTCGGACGGACCATCGGGGAAGGAACATTTGCAAAGGTCCGTTTTGCTAAGAACACTGAAAATGGGGAGCCTGTTGCCATCAAAATTCTTGACAAGGAGAAGGTTCAGAGGCACAGATTAGTTGAACAGGTCAGTAGCAATTCCTTTGTAAGACCACTTACTAGTTTCTTGCCATATCTTCTGTCTGTCCATATCATGATTCATAGATCAAACTTCTGTTAATTAGAAGTACCGAAACTAAAAGTCTTATGCTCCCTATATAAACCGTAAATGACTTTTCTAAATGGTAAGAACTGTGTCTGCCACATTCAACATTTCTGACAGTCAAAAGATGCAACATGCGGTTTGCTTTTGTCAAAATTCACTTCCATCACTTACATCTTTATATCAAAAGGAACAACGTGGAGAATGAATTTTCTTCCTTGGATGTTGACGTGTCAGCATGGGAGCATAGGAAGATGAAACTCCAATTAAGAAACGATTCTATATCTACATATTTACATGCCATCGAGATATATCCACATGGTGGTCTTCCGGTTGAAGTCATACTACCAACTCAGTATGTAGTCTGAACTTTGTGCAGATTGAATACAATGTTTTCAGTTTGTACACTTCAGTAGTTCAGTGCCCTATTGGATCTCCGTGTAACCATATAGTTGTGGAACAAATAACTTGATATGCCAGAGCAATTCATGATGAGATCATACATGTATTGTTTAATATGCTCCTAGAAATGTTCTTGCTGCATACATTTTTTAAGCAGATTGGCCCTATGTGCTTGATAAAAATATCTCTATGCTGATACATCCTGAATTCAATGCAGATTAAGCGTGAAATTTGCACTATGAAGTTAGTAAAGCATCCTAATGTTGTTCGACTGCTTGAGGTAAGATCCAGATAACCTATCAATGAATCATGATATATTACTGCATGTCTGCATCTTTCTTAGAATATGTTTGTTTTTACACTGGAAATATGATTTTTTTTCCATGCCTATAATCTGATACTATTTGGCTGGAATTGTGCCTTCCACCTCAGGTGATGGGAAGTAAAGCAAGAATTTTCATTGTTCTGGAATATGTTACGGGCGGAGAGCTTTTTGAAACCATTGTAAGTGACACTATATCATTCATTTGAAATGCCTTTGTCCTACATGAGACTAACAACTTCACAATCAGGCTACCAACGGAAGGTTGAAGGAGGACGAAGCATGCAAATATTTTCAGCAACTGATCAATGCAGTTGATTATTGCCACAGTAGGGGAGTGTATCACAGAGACTTGAAGGTGAGCCTTATTTTTCTTGTCATAGTTCTTCTCTATGAATTATAGGCACAGAAGTGCATAAAAGTGACATATATGCTTAACCTGTATTTGCAGTTAGAGAATTTGCTTCTTGATGCTGCTGGAAATCTCAAAGTATCTGACTTCGGTTTAAGTGCTTTAACTGAACAAGTGAAGGTATCATTCGAATATATTAGCTCTGATAAATTCTCAATAACTCTTGCATCTTGTCCCTTTTTTACTGCATTTCATTTCTTACACTCTAATATTATTGTTACTTTCTGGCTCTAAAGGCTGACGGTCTGCTTCATACAACATGTGGAACTCCCAACTATGTTGCTCCTGAGGTAACGTGTTTTTCTTATCATAGAAACACCGTGTCTCAATGGCCCTAGTATTAAACAAGTTTGTTTAAATAACTTTTCTATTGAATCTTTCTAGGTGATAGAAGATGGAGGCTATGATGGTGCAACTGCGGATATTTGGTCTTGTGGAGTAATCCTCTTTGTCCTTCTTGCTGGCTATTTACCTTTCGAGGATGAAAACATCATTGCCCTATACAAAAAGGTAACATCAATGAATAAGAGGCAACAAAAATAGAACGAAGATGCTCTTGTTGCTTATTATGTCTTAATACTCCCTTTCTTGCAATTACAGATCTCTAAAGCTCAGTTTACCTGCCCCTCTTGGTTTTCGGCGGGAGCTAAGAACCTGATTACCAGAATTCTCGATCCCAATCCTACAACTGTAAGGATCATATAACTCTTTAGCATAGACGCATAGTTGTTGAAACGGATCATAATCAGCTAATGATTTATGAAACTATAAGAATGAAGCTCAAGTGGCAATATCAAATATACAGCTACTGTGCCGTATGATGTGCACGGACCTTTAGCACTAAGAATGTTATTCCTGCCCTCCTTTGGATCTTTGAACAGTTTTGTTTACTGAGTCTTGTCATCAATATTCAATTGCGGAGAAGTATTTCTTGAATCTCAACTTACGTGCCTTTTTGTTGTTTTTGGATTTTTACCAGCGGATCACCATTGCTCAGATACTGGAAGATCCTTGGTTCAAAAAGGGATACAAGCCTCCTGTTTTTGACGAGAAATATCAAACTAGCTTGGATGACGTTGATGCTGCTTTTGGAGACTCAGAAGTGAGTCGAATGGACCAATAAATATTAAGCCTTTTGTGATAGGAATTAAATGAGTAACGTGCATGATTGATTTGTTTGCCAGGACCGGCATGTGAAAGAGGAAACTGAAGATCAGCCAGCCACAATGAATGCATTTGAACTGATTTCACTAAATCAGGCACTGAATCTGGAGAATTTGTTTGAGGCAAAGAAGGTCAGATATGGTTCTGCTGTCTTCTTACATTGTTAATGTTAGGTTTCCATATATTATTACCTGCTTGTTAATTTCAGAAACTACATAGATACAGTGATCTTACTTCTGATTTTGTTCTTTACAGGAGTATAAAAGAGAGACAAGATTCACCTCACAATTTCCTCCGAAAGAAATCATAACAAAGATAGAAGAAGCTGCAAAGCCACTTGGATTTGACATTCAGAAGAAAAAATACAAGGTATTCCTGTTGATTACAGTATATATAATAACCTCTCTTTCTACTTTCAACTCTTACCACCATATTTTCCATACATCAAGTCCTGAGAAGTTTGTGTGTTTCTTCTTTTCAGATGCGGATGGAGAATCCCAAAGCAGGTAGGAAAGGCAATCTAAATGTTGCAACTGAGGTAAGTGAAAAGATCGCAGTGACAAAACAGTTTAAAACATTGAAGAACAATCACAAATTCAGACTTTATTTTTGTATGGCAACCTTTAGGTTTTTCAAATAGCCCCGTCCCTTCACGTGGTTGAGCTCAAGATAGCAAAGGGGGATACTCTGGAGTTTCAAAAGGTACTATTCTCGAGCAATTCTCTCTGCGGTTCTCTTTAAGTTGGGGCACTGAATCAGTACCGAGATTAACCGTGCTGTACAACAGTTCTACAGAAGTCTCTCGACGCAACTGAAGGATGTTGTGTGGAAGTGCGATGGCGAGGTCGAGGGCAACAGCACGTTGGCATGAAGCGGCCTCCAAACTTACACATGCCGGCGCTGGCTTTCCTTGTACATAGCTTCTCTTCCGGATGATCAGTGTCCATTGCAGAGTCGGTTTTGCAAGCAAGTTCTTTGGTTCATTTGTCGATGGCGAGTAAGCTCCGATGAAACAACCGTCTTCAAGGCTGTTGCGGATGAGCTCACTGGCGCGTTGTTTAGTCCATTTTATGGTCTGGAAGTTAGATGGGATGGGAGCCACAATCAAGGCTGTAGTAGTGTTGTAGTAATGAGGTACATCAGACGGTGTAAAGGGAGTACCAATTGTTAGGTCAAGGCTTCAAGTTTAGTCCCCTTCAATTTGTTCTATGCTGTGTTACTTCAAATAAACATTACTTCTAGATGTATGAGGTGAACACAGATAGCTTGTGCCCTGGTCTTTGTGCAGTGCGCATGATGCTGAGAGCTTGCACTGTTGCACACCTTAAGACCCTATTTGTGATGGAGGAACGGCTGTTGAGGTGAAACTGAAAATCTCCTGTAGCTTGAACTATGGAATGGCGAGATTTTGGAGCGTGGTGAGTTTACCTCGCTCTGAAGCATACCGCGGCCGTACGCAGAGAAATCCCTGGCGGCGATGAGCGCTTTGGCGCGCAGCCGCGCACACTCCACGAGCTCCCGCCCGCCGGCGGCCACCCCGCCGTCGCGGCCTCACTCAGGGCGTGATTGGTTGTGGTGCGTGCCTCGGACCAGAATGGCCGGACGGTGCAGGCTCAAAGCAACCAGGGTGCGTGCCTCGGACCAGGATGGCCGGACGGTGCAATGTGCATGATGCTGGTAATCATGATTGGTTGTTTTTGTTGTTGATCCTGTATGGGATGAAATTTTGTTTGGATGCATGCAAGTATCGAAGTTCTAGGTGACTGGCACATGGGCCCATGCACCATGCATGCACCAAGTCATCCTGACTCTAGAGGGAAGGGAGATTTCTGCAAACAGAGGGATACGGGATTAGAGGGGTCAAGTGAACGAGGTGGTGCAGGCATATGGTGCGGGTGAGGGAACCAAACTAGGTCCAAGTGCACGAAACGGTGCCGGATCGCCCCTAGGATGACCCCCTCCCTGCTACCAATCACGCCCTCACTCGATCACGCTACGGACCATCAGCACGCAACCCACAGGGGCGCGGGTTGTGGGCTCAAAACACGGACCGTTGCAGTTCAAGACTCGCCTCTCGTCGTTGACCCTGCTGGGCTGGTGCGGTCGAAATGCTGTTGAGGCGCGGTATCGCCAATCCTATCTGGCTTCCACAAGCCCGTACGTTACGTGCCTTTCGGTGTTTGAGATTCGTGTAGATAACCTGCATCGTTAGATGCTACTTCCTCCCTTAACCCTAGCCTGCCGCAGCCTCCTCCCGAGCACGTCGCGCGCTGCTCCTCCTGCGACGCGCCGCCGTGGCTCCTTTCCACCGCTCCTCTGCCTCCTGCATGCCACCGCCCGCCACCCCATGCCCCGCCGCATCCTGTATGCACCGCGGCCCCACGCTCCACTGGCTCCCGCGTTGCTGTTGCCCGTCGCCGGAGAAGAAACCGATCGAGATATGGAAATGTTGATGTCTATTCAAAAAAATGTTGAAATCCATTCCTTTCAAATGTTGATGCAGTTATCGATAAATGTTGAAATGGGTTGGAAAAATGTTGAAAATAGTATACATTTTTTTAAAAAAATGCTGAATGTGGTATTTCTAAATGTTGAATGTAATCTTCCGAAATGTTGAATTTTACATATATAGAAGTTGGACCTATTAGTTGGGCCTAATAGGCTTTAAAGCCATATTGCTTATCCAACACATGGAAGCTACATAGGATACCGGGAGCCCCCGGTATCGCCAATCCGTTACTTGGCTTCCACCGCTTTAAGATTCGTGCACGCTGGGTACTGTCGATCCTCTTCCTCTTCCTCCACTCTTCCTTCTCTCTCGCGCCGGTGCTACCTCCCCAAGCCGTCGCCGCCTCACGCGCTGCCGAGGGTCGAGTCCGGAGGAGCAGCAGGCGGCGAGGTTGCCACTGGCGGGGGTGGTGGTCAAGGCGGCGGCAGGGTTAGGGTTAACTTTGTAATGTGTTCATACTATCTGCAATGTGTCATACTAATAAGCGTTGTTACTGCTATATATAATCCCCAGATCAAATGCAGCATTGCCTCAAACAAACAGCCAGACACCTCGTTTTACCATCTAGCACAAACCACAATCTACTCAACCAATCAACATGTCATGGGAGTGGTCTGTTGGACTCTGCAGCTGCTTCGGAGATGTCGGCTCCTGTATCACTGTATGCAGTGTACCTTCTCCATTCTTCTCACGCTTGTTGCACGTGATTCAGAATGATCCATATTTCATTTCTTTCCCAATGTTGCAGGTTGCTTGACTTGCTGGTGCCCCTGCGTTACATTTGGTCGTGTTGCTGCGGTTGTGGACAGAGGCTCCACATGTAGGTGTTCCACCCTTTCTCCTCTTTGTGCATTCATACAAACCATCAATATCCTTGGCTGACTCAACTTATTTGCAGCATGCTGCATGAACGGGACCCTGTATGTTCTGCTACTGTCCATAGGTTGCCAGTGGTTGTATACTTGTAGCAAACGCTCCTCAATGCGGGCGCAATAACAACCTACAAGAATCGCCGTGCTTGGACTGCTGTGTCCACTTCTGGTGCGACACCTGCGCGCTGTGCCAGGAGTACAGAGAGCTCGAGAAGCGCGGCTTCAATATGGCCAAAGGTATCCCTCCTACTGAAGGAAAAATAGGGAAAAAATTGAATGTTTACAAAAGACACATTAATGACCGAATCATGGTCTTCGTCGTTTCTTTTGCAGGATGGGAAGGTAGCAACAAGGTGGTGGGGTGTGTAGAAGGGATGAGGCTGCCACGAAAGCAATCAATGTGCTTCTAGGATAGCAAAGTTCAAGAGTTTGCTTACCATGATGATTGGTGCTTCCTTTTCAATTTTTTCCCTTCTTTTTAATATTTCGAATTCCCTAACTTTTCCAAGTCTTCCAATGACAGGGAAAAAAGGGCAGCCTTCTGATCTTTGCTTAGTTTCGTACAACACTATAATGTTGTTAAATTTCCATAACCTTGTATGGTGTTTGGTTTATTTGCTTTACTCTTTATTTATGTTTCCACATTGCAACCTCAGCAGGAAAACATAGGCTGATGTTCAATGACATAAACACAAATCGGGCATGTTACTACTCAATCCGAAAGACTTACTGCAGACCAACAAATTGGCATAAGCACATAAACACTTGAGGATATGAAATCATCGAAGTGTAACCATAAATGGTTGACTAACCAAATCAATGCTAAGAAGGAGGACCTCAAAAAGTTCAATCATCTACAGAAGCTTATAACTCATAATTAAAGTGCCCACAAGGCACACAAGGGATTATTCATAACTATAGACGCCCATGAAATGATTGACGAGACAATAGACATGCGTGAGATTTTGTATGAATTTAGTAATTCAGGATTTAAATGCCCCAAAGGAATACAAGAAATTGCCCAACTGGAAGACTATCATCCTAATGAAACTAAAAATGACACAGGGCAAAGAAACAAGATGAGTTGCAGCTTACCATATACCCAATTGCTTACTGAAGTTCAGGGTCTTAGGTTCAAATATTTGCTATGCAAAAAAAGTGGAGCTTATAAGGTAAAATTATTGTTCTGCTGAAAGATCAGCCAGTCTTGAATTATTCATTTGCAGTCATTCAGTCATACCTCAACAGCAACATTTGCAGCTCATGAATACCATTCTCTATGGCCCGGAAACAACTCAGGCTGCACTGTTATCTCACTTGTGAGCCCCATAGAAATCCCAATCTTATCATAACCATCGTCAATCCATTAATACATTCTCTTAGCAATATGTTCTGCAACCTCTTACTGCCTGTGACAATACTAATCTTATTGCATCCATAAAGTAATTGCCTTGATCCAACAAGGTTAAATTGTCGCATACTGCAGATCTTCAGTCACATGTTCTGATTAGCAGTCAACAAAATCTATTCCCTGCACAGGGGGGACATTTTTAGTTGTAGATAGTTTGTCAAACTAATTGCATCCATGAATGAATGATTTCATACATTGCAAAATAGCAAAGTGCTCAACAGCTCAAGGTCCAATAAGCAAATCATATGCTGATGATCTTCACCTTCCTCTAACAATCACCGATTGCCATCATCGAACAACACCTTGTAAAACCGTCTCCTCTCCTCCCTCTTCTCTGCACTATCTAGCTGAGCTGTTTCCTCATCTTCCACCTTCTCTTCCTCTTTCTTAACCTCAATCTCCCCTCTCCTCCTCTTCTTCTCAATATTCGCAGCACGCCTTCCTTGATTATACTCATGCAGCCCCTCCTGCATGAGCTCCCCAAGCCAATCCTTAGCTGCCACGACAGGATCCTTCTCCCTCAACTCCGACCCCTCGTACCCCTCGCGCAGCACCACCGTGTGAATCTTGTATCTATTCGACACATAGAAGAGGCAAGGGTACCGGAACAGCATCCTTGCCGTGTCCTCAGGCAGTCCAAACTCCCTCCTGAAATGCTCCAGCTTCAGAATTGACATCTTTCTCCACAGCGTGAGTGAGAGGAGTTCGTGCACCACGGCCACCGCTCGCTTCTCGGCCTCGGCGTCCGTGCACGGCACGGCCCACTCCTCCGAGTAGGGCGAGATGTAAGGCGTGGAGTTGAAGTCCTCCATCTTGGCGTGCGACTTGGCCCAGGAGGCGGGCAACGAGCAGTTGAACCGCGGGGCGGAGTTGCTCACGGCCGCGGCGGCCTCGACGGCAGAGACGGCGAGCGAGGGCGCCCACCGGATGAGCTCCAGCTCGGCTGCGTTGCGGCGGTGCGGGTACGGGTTGGAGAGGCGGAAAAGGTCGGTGTGGGCCGGGAGGAGGCGGAGGAGGTAGTCGTCGGGGAGCCCGAGCGGGCCCCGCAGCGCGGCGAGCTTTGAGACCTGGAGGCGCCGGCCGCGGGCGAGCATGAGCACCCGCGCGAGGCGGTCCGCCATGGCCGGCTCGGAGGCCGCGACTGCGGCCTCCTCGGCGTCGACGAGCGCCGCCATCCGCTTGGTGAAGCCGAAGTGGGGCTCCAGCTCGCCGCCACCGGCGTCGGCGGAGAAGACCTCGAAGCAGGAGGGGTACTTGCCGAGCCAGTTGGCGGCGCGGCCCATGAGGTCGAGCGTCTTGAAGCGGGACTGTAGGAACCTCACGGGCGCCGTGCGGGAAGGGAAACGGAGGAGGAGGCGCTTGATCTGGTTGTTCACGACCCAGCGGCGGTTGCGCCGGAGCGCCGCTTCCAGGGCGGGGTCCTTTGGGGACGACCACCGCCCCATGATCACCGACGAGGGACGGACGGCGGCGGATTCGGGCCGTCCCCGTTCCTGAGGTCGACCTTGACAACAAAAATTGGCGTTCCTCGCCGGAGGCGGCGGTGCTGTTGGCACTTGGCAGTGGCGGCCCTGGCGTCGCCCTTCTTGTGGGACGCGTCGGAGAAGAAGAGACTCCTTGGATGAGCCGAAGGAGATGCAGTATGTGGCGGCGCCGCAGCCGAGCAGGCTGCACAGTCACCGGAGGGCGCCGACCGCCGAGCAGGCAGCGGCGACGCGGTCGATGCGGCGCTTTGCAGGCTCCAGCCGTGCGGGCCTCGCAGGCGGTTGCGGTCTTCCCGCAGCAGCCCACAAGGCCTTGCAGGCCAGGCCGCTTGAACCCATTCACGAACGAAACACGGTGCCTTGCAGGCCGACCTGCGCGCGGCTACGCCAAACGCGGAATAAGATCGCAGAACCCAAATATGTCGAGGAACGCGCTCGTGGGCCTTTTCGTTTTACCTATGGGCCTTTCATTTCCCTAAAGTGAACGTGGCCTTTTTTATTTGAATGCCCTGGCTACGTGGGCGGGTTCTTAAACGGTACATAACGTAGGCCGCACACAACTACACGCAACACCACACGCACATACACGCGTACACATCTATACACACACGCTAGAGAAGAGATTGGATAGCCGACTGGCCTCATTGCGCGGTCTCATTGCGCAGAAAACATGCAGTACCACTAAACATGCATGCATGTATACCCATAGCAACTTAAGAATAAATCCTGAAAAATCCAGCAGAATTCGTCCTCACGGATCGAACACGCGACCTCTCGAACCAGGTGCTACTAAGGACCTGACCAATCGGTCACAGGCCCGTTCACACCAGGGCAGCTTTTCAGTGTGTAGTGGGTCTGTCGAGCGAGAGGATTACGAAAATCTGGACCCCGTGGCTTCTAGATGATCGGCTATATTGCTTTTGGTGTTGGAGATTTTCTTCTTCTAGCATCTCCTGGCTGTCCAATCCTATCCCATTGCTCACCTCTGAAATGCATGCGCACTTCCTGCTAGATATAATCACGGGCAATCCGATCCCACAAACTCGACCCAACACACCTGAAAAATAATTGACTTGATCCGACCAAATTAATGTGTCCGATATTTATAACCTGATCTAAAACATGGAAATATGGATTGGGCACGAGCCAAAAATTTTTACCCAAAATCCGAAAAAACCTGAAAATTGCACAAAAAACATGAGTTTGACCTGACTCAACCCGACCACATGATGGGTCAGGCGCGGGCTAAAAAATTCAACCCGATGATCTGCCGGGGCCGGCACGCGCCAAAATTTGACCCAAAACCCCAAAGAATCAGAGACGACCCAATAAATGATAAGTCTACTTCTTGCTACCGCACACCACCCTCGCCTCTGCTATGCTCACCCTGCCGCCATCTCCATCGCACCATGCACGCCACTCCCGCTGCCGTATGCCACTATCATAGCTGGAAGAAGCAATGAACAAATTATTTTTTTTCTCAAAATATTGATCCAAAGTTGATAAAATGTTAAATCCATTTTATTTTAATATGTTGAAATAGGTTGTGAAAATGTTGAAGATAACATTTTTCATGCATTTCTGAAAAAATAATAAGTCGTGATTTTTAAGAAAATGTTGAAAAATGTTAAATCGTGATTTTTTGTGCGAAACACAGTATAGGAGCATACGTTCACAAACGTACGCACACTCTATCCTATAAATATACGCACATAACCCTGTTCCTATGAGCATCTCCAAGAGACTGAGCCGACAGATCTCGAGGTTGACGAAGTGACCACTAACACTAACGCCTTGCTATTCACGGGCACATCGACTTCCACTAAAAGAATAGTGTCAGTTAAATTCTAAAATAAATTTGAAAAAATTCGAACACCAGTGCCGAGTCAAAGACTCAAATCCACGTGAGTATGTTCCACCACAAGGAAGAGAAGTTCGTGTGATATACTTTTAACGGTGACTCTAAGAGAATGGTTAACTCACATAAAGACTCTAAAAAAGAAGTTACTCATATAATCTACTATTTTAACGAAATATTTTGAATCTTTATTTGGTTATTACGGGACAGTATCCAATATCTGAAACGTTTGTCATAGCCCTTCACCGGAAATGCTACCATGTTTCATTTCGTCAACATTTGCAGTTGCAGGTGAGGAGTGAGAGCCCAGTCTAGCTCAAGCCGCCGGAGTCGGGACAGTCTCGTAGTCTGAAGTCTGAACCAGCTTGCGGTGGCAGCAGCTAGGGACGGGAGTCCGGTTATTATAGCGTGGTCCTGGCCAGTGGCCTTCCTCCTGCTCTTGTCCGCTCCTCTGGCGCTCTCTTGTCGCGCTGATCGCTGCAGACGTGTGCTGTAGCCTGTAGGGCAGTGCAGGCATCCCATGGCTGTAGGCAGTAGCTACCGATTGACTGGAGCTAGCTCCCATAGTCCCTACTCCTGGTAGCCATCCACCTCTCTCCATCGCGCCCCTTCCTCCTCCCTCCTTCCTCCGGTGACGGCGCCCCTTCCTCCTCGCGCGCCCCGCATCCTAAGTGACCTCTTCCTCGACCAGCCGACGAGCAGCACGGCCAGGGGCGTGCTCCCCTCGCTAGGCCAGGCGGTGGGTGGCGCGGTGAGGTCGCACGAGCGGCTGCCAGAGCCGTGCGGCGGCGGTTCCGACGTGGGCTGCGGGTGGAGGAGCCAGGGGAGAAGAAAGAAGCAAGCTTTGGGGAGAAATTGCAGTGGCGCACGGAGAGGATGGTCAGCAGCAGCTGTCTTGTTTCGATTGGGAAGGACAGAGAAGGGAGAGGAGCTAATAGCGCTTGCTTCGGTGGAGGGATCAGAGGAGGGAGATGCGGCTGCAGCTGATTGCTGCTAGCGTGTTCTTGCTAGCTCTGATTGGAAAAGGAGCAGCTGCTGCATGGATTCGATGGGGAGAGAGGATTGGAGCGGACGCCATGTAGAAGTTCTGCTGCTAAACTTCTTGCTGTTCGATTTGAGAAGGGCAGGAAGTCGCGTGCGGTGGAAGGAGAAAAGAACATAGCAGAGCAGAGAGAACATGAGAGGAGGAGAACGAGAGGATGAGAGAGCAGAGAGAAGGAGAGCACCGGATAAAAGAGGAGAGCAGACGGTGGAAAGAAAAAGAAATAAGAAGGAAAAGAAAAAAGAATGGAAAGAGAAAAATAAATAGAAAGAAAAAAAGAAAAGAAAAACATATAAGGGTGTATATATATATACACACAAAGAAAGAGAGGGGGGGTTACAACTGGCCGTTGGGATTTGGAGAGTGGGAAATGGTAGTCTGTTGGAACGAGCAACTCAGTAATAAGAGTAATCTTTTTGCCAACTCAAATAAAGAGTCAAATAGAGAGTTAAAAATAGGCAGTCTGTTGGAGATACTCTAAGACCTTCTCCAACAGGTAGCTCTAAGCCAGCTCTTTTAAATTTTTAATCGATGAACAGTGTACAAAGTGAAGAGATAGCGCTAGAATAAGAGATGGTCTCACACATCTCCCAATACATTTCTCCCTCACGGCACATCTCCCAATGCTACCTGCTGCTCCTGTTTTTCACCTCTCTCTTCCGGCTTAGAGCTAACTGCTGGCTTATACTGTCGGAGAAATCTGCGTACTCTCGCACTCCTTAGGCCCTTTGCCCCTCCCTTTGTCTAGGCCGTGTTTAGTTGGGGAATTTGGGAGGTGCCAAATTACTGTTACAGCACTGTAGCACACTGTAGCGTTTCGTTTGTATTTGTGAATTATTGTCCAAATATTGACTAATTAGGCTCAAAAGATTCGTCTCGCAAAGTACAACAAAACTGTGCAATTAGTTTTTAATTTCATCTACATTTAGTACTCCATGCATGTACCGCAAGTTTGATGTGATGGGGAATCTTCTTTTTGCATAGTGTCAAAGTTGGGAGTTGGGAGTAACTAAACATGGCCCTAGTCTCCAGATGGTAGTAGATCTGTAGATGCAGCAAAATGCTGCTGCAATGCAATAAAGCAGGAAGACGGAAGCATGATGACATCAATAATTTTTTTGAAAAACTTGATATCAATATTTGAGAAGCACCAAAAGGATCGCATTTTCCACTGAACTGTGGACACAAGGATTGGGCAAAACCACCCTCCAGTCCTAGTGGACCAATGTGTCGTCCACAAGTAAAGTAAAGTCTTAATCCAAATTACAAGCCCCCGCATCATCCGAGGCTTCAAGCTGGGCGACACGGGCGGCCTCCTCGCCTCCTGCCGACAACTCGGCCTGACCTGCTTCCTGCTTTTGCCGCCGCCGAAAATGTCGTTCGGAACCCAGCAGCGCTAGCGTGCGTGCGGCACACGGTGGCTGGGCGCTGCAGCACAGCGTGGCCGTGCGTGCGGCACGCGGTGGCTCGCGGCGGGCCTCCCGTGGCCGACCGGGCAGTGCAACGTGGTTGAGCATGGGGTGCAGCGGCGCGGCTAGGCGTGGGGCACGGCCGGCTGTGCGGCACGCGGTGGCTTGGCGACGCGGCGCAGGTGTGCATGCGGCACGTGACGTGCGTGCGGTGTGGCAGGTTTTGGTTGGGCTTCCGCGACCGAGCGTGCGGCGCGCAGAGGGCATGCTCCTACAGCAGCTCGCAGCAGTACCATGGGCGTGTTGACGATAGTGAGCACGCCAAGTTGTGAACCACAAGCGCATGGATCAATATAATTTTTCTCTTAGAGTATTCCATACGAGGTTTATCAATCCGTGGATCAGTAGTGAAGTGACTAGGTTCTCTACCTAACTAAATAGATCTAATCCTTTAATGAAGCATGAATTGCATATAAAGATAAACCTAGTCGTGAGATAAATATTATAGACAGGGTAAACAGATCACATCCATATATATGAGGTAACACAACCAAGGTAGCATGAACCTATTGTCTTCTTGTTGTAGTTCCAGCCAAAGTGGTAACTAATCTATGTAGCACCTTGATAAAGAGTCATCTCTCAAAAAGGCGGCTCGCAAGCGATCTACTTTCTTGTGGCCACCACTGCGAGGTGCGTGTTAACGCCTCCGGTTTCCCAAAGCTTTACCTCAAACAACCATCAAGCACTTCTACCCAAAACTCTTCCTCCTGATAGCTTCTACAACGACTCCCACAATACTCGCCATCGATCCTACTCAACATTACGCAATCGTCCGACCTTTCCCCTCCCGCATGTTGTCACTGCACAAGGGTAATCACGCCGACTACCTACGCACTACTAAGATGTATCCGCAAGATATAGACTAATCACTATGATTACATCTATTCCTACTAAGAACATATGCTAGCTAAACATATGAGAATAAGCATGCATCATAGTAGATCAAAGTAAGCACAAGATTAGTTTCATATCACCATCGTGTGTACATAAGCCTTAATGATCACAAGGCTCGGCTCCAGAACTCCACCATGGCTTCACCGCGTAGGGACGACCATGGTGGCTAGGGTCTAGCTGAAGCCATCTCCTAGACAACCTCAAAGACTTGCAGTAGCCCTCAGCTCCCTCTAATGTGTGTCCCTCTATTTGTCGACTTCTGATGGATGGATCTGCGTGCTTGATGAAATATCGGAGTATTTATAGTCTGGAGAGCACGTGGCAGAAATTAGAAGGTGAGAGGAACAAGGAAAGCCCCAGGCCGATCAGCCTCGGGGGTCCAGGCCGAACAGCTTAGCTCTTCCTTGTGGCCTCTCATACCCTCCTTCATCCCCAAGTCTTCTTAGGTATCCTGGAGTCTTATTTTTACTTGCATGCGGGCCTAGCACGTCGATACCTTCAGGATAAGTTTGATCTTTGATAAACTTTCCAAATCTCCACTTGATCCTCTTTGATCCCAAACTCATCTTGCCATATCCTTGTAAACTTAGCCCTTAAGTAATCTTGGAGGAGTGCTTGCCAAAAATGAGCATCAGAGGAGCCTAGAGGATACTAGGCCAATCGGCCTTGGCCTCCATAGGCCGATCGACCTGGGTCCTTTTTGGGCCCGTTGGCCTTCGTCTTTTACTGGTTCGTCACTTGTTCTGGGCTTTATCCAATAATGCTCCATTTAGTCCAATTTCCTGCAAAAACACAATATCACTATAAGGTTTGGTGCCTAATGCCACGGTTTTTTTAGCAACAGTTGATTTTTGTTGCAATACATGATGGCTATTGCAATAGTAGTTGATTTTGGTTGTGATAGGGTGACATGTTGCCACCAATTGTGTGGTGTTGCGATATAAATTTTGTTGGTTGCAATAAGGTGGATATATCGCAACGAATATATTTACGTTGTAATTGTGGCGATGTTATTGCAACGCTAGTTGTAATGGTTGCAAATAGATGTCCATGTTGCAATGAATATAAAGCACTGCTATTACTACTATCGTGTGCTGCAAAAGAGTCTATGTTATGACAACCCAAATGAGTTGTTGCGAATAGAGTCTTAGATATAGCAACGGAATACTATACTGTTGCAAATGAGTCTTAGATATTGCAACGAGTCTTAGATATAGCAACAAACACCAAAATCGTTGCTACACACAAGGTGGTATTGCAATGATATTTCTAGGTGTGGCAATATATGAGTTTGTAGGTGGGCCTCACCCAAGTTGAACTCAACACATAAGTAATTTGGCCCATGCGGCAGGCCTTTCTTTCGTGAGGGATCGGTCCTAAACCAGATCGAAACAACCCCTGGCCCTCACACCGTGTCGCTGCCTCTCTTCACGCGACGTTCGCCTCCTCCATCACGAATGCCGAGCGTGCGCCACGCTTGCTGTCTCACCCGTCCTGCGCGTTGTCACCCTGGTTGGTCACAGGAGCGTGAGGAGCCACTTGCGCAGGATAATATTCAACATGATCGATCGGCCTAATGTATTTTGTTTCCTAATGCGTTTTGAGCGATCAACCTAAGATATGATACATCATGTGCATGAAACTTGAGTTTTTTCAATATATTTTGTTTCGTAATATGTTATAAATATTGGTTATTTTAAATCTTGAATGAGCACCCTTTTCCCATGGTTTAGGAATTGTGAATTTGGTGTTCTAACTCCTGTTGTACCTGGGATTTTTCCAATGGCACATGATGATCATAGTTGGATGCTATTACCTCAGTCAGATGAAGCGTGGCAACTCAGATTTGACAAATTCATTGGGGATACCTTTGAAGGCACCTATCCAGGAGAGACTGCGCCATGTCCATGTACTAGGTGTCATCGCATGGCATACAGAAGGAAAGTTGAGGTTCAACAACACTTGCTTGAAAGAGGGTTTGACAAGGATTTCATAAAACAGAAACGTTGTGCTGCTAAAGCAATGGTTGTGGATGGTGATGGGGATTTGAGTGAAGGACTAGCTGCTGATCATGTTGATGGTAGCTCTGCTAATAATTTGCTTTCCTCGCTAATTAGTGGTGCTATACATGGAGAAATTGCATGTGGTAATATTGAGGAGCCAAATGAGTCAGCAAAGAAAATTTTCAAATTACTGGAGTGAGGGGGCCGGTGCGGACAGGGGCGACGACGTCTCTGGCAAGACGAGCGGCGCACGGGGGAGGGGGCGGCGCTGGTGTTGGAGAGGGTGAGGGCGAGTTGGGGACGAGCTTTGGGCGTCGAGGCCCCTTTTATAGGTGATGAACGGAGGAAACGACGAGCTCCCGTCAATGGAGGCCAGCGAGCTCGGGCGGCGCAGTAGGGGTCGGTGTGGGGGCAGGGGAGGGGCGTCGATGCTTGGAGGGGGGGAAAGTGCCGGCGTGTGGGGGGAGAGGGGCATAGTTATTAGGACCGGATCGGATAATGAACCGGTCGAGCTCTC